>NC_056737.1:31551945-31701945 GCF_019279795.1 Protopterus annectens
AGAGTCTCCTGATATTTTAAAAAAGACTCTGCAAAGATAAGCAAGTCATCTAAATATGGAAAAATGTGGCCACCCTGTAGCCTACATTGAGCTATAACTGGAGCTAGACACATTGTTAATACTCTTGGTGCAGTGGATAGTGCAAAGCACAAGGAGAAGAACTCATAATGTGACCCAGACACACAAAACCTTAAGAAACACATGAAGTCTGGATGAATAGGGATGTTATGATAAGCATCTTTTAAATCTAGCGTTACCAGGAAACTCAACTGAGTACAAAAGGTAACATTGTGAAGTGACAGCATTTTTAACTTGGGCACTATCACAAACAGATTTAGGAAAGAAATATCCAGAACTGGTCTCCAAGCATCTCCTTTCTTTGGCACTAAAACATTCTTGAATAAAAAACTTTCCCAACCTGGGAAGAAGGAACTGGTTCTATCACTCACTTGAAGGACACAGGGAAATAGAAGAGTTTGGTCTGCTGGTTGGGTAATTACCTCTAGGAAAGGAGGAACTTCCTCCTGCTGCCATCTGTAGCCTCGAAGAATAATCTTCAGGAACCATTTGTCTGAAACTATCTGCTCCCAAAGAGAAAAGTGGAGATTCTGTCTTTCTGGAAGGGAAATGGGACAGCTGGGGTGGGGGGATGAGGACACAATGTCTCTTAAATAGCCATTCTGATTTACTGGACTGTCCTTCGTTTGGGGGGTTCCTAAATTCTTTTTGTCAACCCACACCCCCACCTTTTCTTGACTGGCTGCTTATCTGCTGCTCGGTAAAACTGATTATTTTTATTTACTTAATTATTTGCTGAAAATGGAAATAGGGTTACAGAATCCTTTAGAAATTTTGGAAAAGCAGAACTGAAAAATCTTAGAGATACCCTACAACAACTATCCCCTTTCATCACAATTTTTGATAACCTCTGCAGCAGATAAAAAATAAGTTATGTACCTACCATAACATTCCATATGAATTGTCCATCTCACCTTCATTCTGTACTGATGGGGGTTCGGAACTATACTGGTTCCGACACGGCCATTTACTAAAGCTCGAGGTCTTCAACTAGCTTGTGAGGCATTAGAATTGCTCTGCTGAGTTTGTCTGTTATCATGTTAGATTTCCCCGGGATGTGCATTGTTATCAGAAAGCGCTGGGAGGAAGTTGCCCATTGCCATATTCTCAGAGCCTCTCGACAAAGGGGGTAAGAATTGGATCCTCCTTGTTTGTTTGTATACCAAACAACTGACATGTTGTCTGTCTGGATTACAATTGCTCCTAAAGGAAGAGAGTGTTGGAATGCCTGCAATGCCAGAAGCACTGCTCTCATCTCTAGGACACTGATATGCAAATGGGCCTAGTGATCCTGCCACATGCCTTGGGCTGTCCTTCCCTGCTAATGCCCCCCCCCACCTATCTGGGAGGCATCAGTGGTCACTGTGGCTAGAGGGGATGGGAGAATGAAGGGACGACCTAAGGTCACTTGATCTGAGTGAAGCCACCAACGTAGGTCTCTCCTGCAAGATTCTGTTATTTTTATTTTATTTTATTTATTTTACATTTGTTAACTGGGATAGTCCAACTGGATATATGTCCATTTTCAGCAGAGGCCTGGGGAGAAAAGCTCCAAGGTACATATACACATACAATTATAGAACTTTTAGTACATGGTAGTTACCTACAGGTTACAGACGTGAGCAATAAAAGTATTTATTTACAGGTAGCATCAGCATATTACATTCAGGATTCAGGCACATTAAGTAGTAGTTTATACAATTTACCCTTCCTGATATGGAGAAGGTAGACAGTAAAGAAACATTTGTAGATTAGAGGCAACCAAGAAATAGAGAGGACACTGGTAAGGGTTAGAACAGGGACATAACCAGTGCAATTTGAGGTAATTCTTAAGTTTGTATTTGAATAAGGTTAATGAAGACTCTAGAGTCAGGTCAGCCAGTAGTGAGTTCCATGTCTTTCCAAAAGAGTTAAAAAAGAGCGAGTCACCAGCAGAGTGGTTGGATTTGACCGTCTGAACTAGGAGTTAGGTGAATGAGTGGAGTGGGCAGTTGTTACTATCGGCACTGATCATATTTTTTAGAGTAGGTGTATTTTCTGGCCGGTAGAGGACTTTATGGGCTTTATGAGCTGATTGAACTGCAGAAGGTAAGGTAGTTCCAGACATCCTAGGAGATTTAGGTTGTGACAGTGGTGGGTTCAGTAGGGTGTGCCAGTAGCAAATCTGGAGATGTGGTTGTGGCATGATGATAATTTATTAAGATCTGTTTTGTTCAAGATGGAAAAAAGAGGAGAGGTGTAAAGAAGGGTAGATAGTAGATGGGAGTGGGCAACTGCAGTTTGAGCAGGTGGGGTGAGGAAGAATTTGATCCTATAAAGGGAGCTGAGTTTTTTATTGATAGTTTTTATAGTCTGATTGATGTGCATGTCAAACCTGAGGTTGTTATCAACTATGACACCCAGTAGTTTAGTTTGGGCTTCTGGGGAGATAATGGTGCCATTATTTGCTTTTATGTTGAAGAGTGGCAGGGTGGTCCTATGCATAGGGGAGAAGAGAAGCAGCTTAGTTTTGTTGGGGTTAAGGATCAGACATTGGTTTGAAAGCCATTTTTCCACTGAGTTGAAGGTGTTTTGGGTTAACATGGAAAGGTTAGCTGGGAGGTGGCAGAACAAATCAAAGTGGAGTAATCCACATATTGAATGCAGGTAGCATCTGGGTTGACTGTATGAAGGCTGTTTATAAAGATAGAGAAGAGGAGAGGTCCTAATATAGATCTCTGGGGGACTCCCTGCTTGATGGGGAGGCACGATGATAGCTTGTCCTGCCATAGGACTGCCAGTTGCCTGCCCTGCAGGTAATTAAGATTCAAACCATTGAAGCAATTGATTGTTTAAGGTTAAGGCCTTCAAGGTGTTCATTAGCATTTTCTGGTCAACCATATCAAAGGTCTTGGAAAGGTCTAGAAAGAGTGCGGAGGATAGTTTGTTATTGTTATTGTTGTGGTTTATAATGTTATAATGGGTGGAGGAGTTTGTTTTTTCCTGCCTAGAACTTCTGGGTTTTATTGTGGTGTACTTGTAGATGGCAGTAGTAATTATTTTTATCTAAAGTTATGGATTTTTTTACTGTCATTTCATAGCTGTCTAAATCTAAGTTGGTCAAGTGGGTTTTTTGTTGTTCGGTAGGTGGCCTATGCTTTGTTCTTAAGTGTGATTTTGGATTTAGTATCTTTAGAAAGTCATGGGGCAATATTAACCTTGGATCTAATAGTACAGCTGGGAGCATGAAAATCGAGAACAGCAAGGAAGTTAGTGTTAAAGTATGTGACAGCTTCGTCTAGGGGGGAGTTTTTTAGGGCTGACCATTTACATGCCTTTAGTTCATTGTTAAACTTAATGAGATCAAAGTTCTTGTTGCTTCTTATAGTTCTATAGGTGGGATGGTGGGAGTAGTTTACCTTAAGCTTGATTACATAGGTAAGACAGTGATCACTTAGGCCAACAAGTAAGGTGCCTGATGCATAGTATTGTTGATGGTTGTTGACAAGTATCCAGTCTAGGGTACTATCTTTATTATGTGATTTATCTGACCTAGTGGGGGAGGATATGGTCTGGGTAAACCCATAGAGGTTTACATGGGTTGTGGGGGATTCAGAGGAACAGGCGTTCCAATCAATGTTGAAATCCCCGAGAACAATGGTTTCTTGTGGGTGGTTATTAAACAACCAGTTTAAGAAATCTTCTAGGGTATCTGTGTTCTTCCCTGGGGGAATATAGACACAGACAATGTTTATGCTTTTATTACTATTAATATGTAGTTTTGAGATGATAATTTCAGCATTATTGATCGGGGGGGGGGGGGGGGGGTTGGTTGTCTGTGGTTATGGATAAGGTAGACTTGTAAAGTATTGCTACCCCACCACCCTTTCTGGAGGTACGATCCAATCTGAACATACTGCAACCTGGTGGCAAAACTTCATTGTCCTTGGTGGCAGGTTTTAGCCACATTTCTTTGAGGCATAGCATACCGGGTGAATGAACAGCTAAGAGGGTATGCAGGTGCTGAATTTTGTTATTTATGCTCCTGGTGTTTAGATTGCAGGCCAGCAAGGAGTTTGGAAGTCTATTTAATGGTGCTATGTTGATAGGGGAGTAAGTATGGGGATTAGGGTCAGCTGGTGAGGTTGGGCCAGGATTTGGGTGGATGTCACCATCGATTGTGAGGTTATTTTTTAACCTAAGTATGAGTTTCCAGATTTGGAATAGAGTATTATGATAGTGTCTAGGTTTAGGATCAATGTATCTATGTCTAATAGGAACGTAGTTTTTTTGAGGTTGGATGAGTAGGGTATGAGGGAAAGGGGGAGGTGAGCATTTTTGTGTATTAGAGATGGAGCTGAGGTCTGGAATCTAGGGTATTGTAAGCCCAAGCAACCCTTGTTTTCATAAGCAGAAAGGAAATATGGGATGAGCAGCAGAGATGATAAAAGGGCTAGCAATAATATTTTGGGAGATAGCATAATTATTTGCCTAAGACCTGACACTAGTTTAAGAGAAATAACAGGGGGAGGGGACTAGTAGTAGCAGTAGAGGGTAGTCCTGATTAGAAAACAGATTGCTTACTGATTAGTTATAGAAGAGCTGGGGTGTGGTTTGGATCAAATAAATTTAGCACCACTAGGGGCGGGTGAGATTTGGGGGGTAGGTCAGGTGAGCGAAGGTGGGGTTTAACCAATTCACAAGATGCCAGCACTCGGAGGTTACAGGGTAGGTGTATAGTTTAATTGTTTAATTGTTATTTTCTTTTAAGGACGTCTTTTTTCCTAAGTAAAATGCTAGATAAAATTAATGCCAATTATTAGATAAATTCTTATAGCTTGTAAGGGGCTCAGGAGCTGTTTTCCAGTGCAGGACCGAGTAGCAGTATTTTTGCAGTTCACTAAAAGAAAGTTAGGGTTTGTTCATAGGTTCTTAGGTTGGTACTAGGCTATCGGCCCTAGGGCCTGTACAAGCCGAGCTATAACAATTCCCTTGTAGTAGTCTTTTTGAAATATTGGACAGGGTGGTCAGTGTTCCGCGTCATTCACAGGTTGGGTAGTTTGGCTGTTAGCATTATCTGATGCGACATCAGATATTTCCGCATGGACCATTGGGTAAATTGGAGCCCCAGTAAGATTCTCATGTGCATCCGATCTAGGGGTATTACACTGATCGTTGCTGCCATCATACCTAATACTTTGAGAATTGTTTTTGCTTGGGTCCTTGTTTTTAAGAGGAATTCTCGAACCTGTGCTCGAAGGGTCTGTATCCTGTCTGATGGAAGTTTTACCATCATCATAATAGTGTCAACTCCGCACCTATAAAAAGGATATGTTGAGATGGAATAAGGCAGATTTTTCATAGTTTATTGTAATTCCTAAATGAGCACAGAGATTCAAAGTGGTGTCTCTTGCTTGGGAAAGTAGATACTTGGTGGTGGCGGTTAGGAGTCAGTCATCTAAATATGGAAACACTCTGAATCCAGAATGCCTCAGGTGAGCCGTAACCACTGCCATACATTTGGTGAACACTCTGGGGCTGTAGTGAGACAAAAGGGCAGAGCTCAGAATTAGAAATGACTGGTTGCCAGCCAAAAGCACAGGTGACTCCTGGATGGCCTGTCCATTTTTATGTGGTAGTGTGGTGCATCCTGGAGGTCTATAGAGCACATCCAATTGTCTTTTCCTAGAAAACAGAGTATCAACTGCAGTGTAACCATTCGGAACTTTGTCTTTTTTATAGATTTATTCAGTCGGCTGACATCCAGTATGGGATTCCAGTCAACTGTTTTTTCGGAACTAAAAAGAACCTTGAGTAAGTCCCGGATCCTAGCTGGTCTGAGGTGACCAGTTGGATGACTCTTTTCTAGCTGAACTTCTATGGTTGCTTGTTTCCTGTGACTGGGTGGAATGTCCAGAAACCTTTTCATTAGTGGGGGTGGCATGGAAAAGGGTATAGAGTGACCTCTGGATATGATACTTCCTACCCACTTGTCTTTTGTAATTTTTAGTCAGGCATCTGGGTACAAAGATAAATGACCCCCAACTGCCTCCAGAGAGGGACAGACAGGCCTCCTTTCAGGAGCGCTGAAAGGGCTTACCAAAGAAAGATTCTCAGTCGCCCTGGTTTTGCGGACCCCTTCTGTCACGTGGCCAGCATCTTCCATTATTATTATCTTCTCTGCTCCTGGAGGAAGGTTCACCACATGTGTCTTGAAAGGTTCTCTGGGATTTTCAAAACCATATTTTCCCTCCCTTTTGACCCTTGGGATAGAGTCTAGAAGGTGTGGAAAAATGGACTCCGATGGCAGAGAGAGTCTTTCCTTCCTGCTCACACCTGGTTAGTGTTTCTTTGACTTTAGGCCCGAAGAGGGACGAGCCATTGAAGGGGGTGTTAATGAAGAATGACTTGAAGGGTTCTGCAAAGTGACACATGCGCATTCAGGAATGTCTCCTAAGGGCAATTCCTGAACCCACTGACCTACTCAGAACCTGAAAATGCACTCTCTCGAGGCATTCCTAAAAATGGAGAACATCGATATCAGTGCAGTAACTGAGACCTGGTTCAAGGCTCCAGAGAGCACCCCTGCAATACCAGGCTACAACTCTTACCACACTTTTCGGCTGCAAAACCAAGACTGAAACACTAAAGGTGGAGGAGTGTCCATATTCACCACGGATATTCACACCTCCAGGCTAGTTGCCCAACACAATGCATCTGAAATTCTCCGGGTGCAACTAGCACTAGGTAAGACTGCAATCCAAATTGTAGCTTGCTACAGATCCCCCACCATGCCCCAAGATTCTCACTACACCTTTCTAAACATACTGGGAAATATTAAGATACAACCAAACACCCTAATACTGGGTGATTTCAACTACCCTGCCATTAACTGGGAAAACCACTCGGGTACCAACTCCTTTTCCCAGCGGTTCTTGGAATTCATAAATTCCAACTCCCTGGATCAATTAATCCATTGTCCCACCAGGGGCTCCAATATCCTAGACCTGGTCATTACCAACATGGGAGATAAATGCTCTACACCAGTGGTCACCCCTTCACTGGTCAGGTCTGATCATAAGCAAATCAGCCTTGACATCCACATCCCCCCCCACCTCCCCCACCCCCAGAAAGGAAACCTCCTTAAAAAACTTCTCCAAAGCCAACTTCATGCTACTGAAGTCAGAAGTGACAAACTTCATGACACCCATGCAGACGGGATCTGAAAGTTCGACTGCAGAATCCTATACTAAGGCACTGTATGAGCACATCCACTCATGCATGAATCGTACCATCCCAAATAGAACCAAGATGCTCTCCTCCAAAAAAGGAAGCCAATCTGGTGGTCCCCTGCTATAAACAAACTGTACAACGGAAGGAAGAAACTGTTGCAGAAAAGAGGAAAATCCCAGGATGCAAAAAACTCCCTCACCAGCCTCAGTAAGAAGCTGAGATCCCTCATAAAATCCTCAAAAGCTAGTTACAAAAATAAAATTGCCAAAGATTCCAAAGACAACCACAAGGCATTCTATAGTTATCTCAAGAATCTAAATGGCAATGCTCAGATCTGCTCTGAGCTACAACAGAATGGAATTAAATTTACTGATCACAGGGATATTGCCAATATCCTGGCAAATCGATTTAGTGCCAACTTCACCCCCCTCTCACCCCCTAAAGGGCCCATCTCAATACCAGAAGATTGCCAGATTCCAGTAATCATGGCCACACAGGTAGAAACTGCACTCTCCAAAGCTAAGAATACAGCATCCATGGGACTAGATGACATCCCAGGTTGTGCACTACATGAACTACAAAATGAACTGGCACCTCACCTAAGTGTCATGTTTAATCACAGCCTCACCTCAGGCTTCGTGTCCACTGAGTGGCGCACAGCTACAGTTATCCCACTCCACAAGGAGGGATCCACCATGGATCCTGGGAACTACTGTCCCATCAGTCTGACAAGCCTGATCTGCAAGGGCATGGAACATATTATCATGGAACTTATAAACAAAGACATTGGCAACCTTCAAACACTGGACCCCAGCCAGTTTGGGTTTGTGAAGGGCCGATCTTGTCTCCTGAACCTGACTGACTTCTTCGAATCAGTCTCCAGAGCTGTGGACGAGGGTAAGGCGGTCCATACAGCCTATCTGGACCTCACCAAGGCCTTCAATACCATCCCCCACTCTGGAATCATAGATAAACTTACTAAGCTGGGCATAAATCCCTATGTCACTCGATATGTTGCCAACTGGCTTACTGACAGAACCCAGACTGTAAATGTAGCTGACTCCAAATCCAGCTCCAGACAAGTGACAAGTGGAGTACCTCAGGGTTCAGTCCTGGGACCACTCTTGTTTGGTATCTACTTCTCTGAAGTACAGGCCAACACTAAGGGACTCTGGTTAACAAAGTTCGCAGATGACTGCAAACTGGGAGCCATTACTGAATCCCCAAATGATGTGGATATTCTACAAAAAGACGTTACAGAAACAGATGCCTGGTGGCACAGCCATGGGCTCAAGCTTAATGCCAAGAAATATATAGTTATCCCCTTTGGAAAAAAGCATGTACCCATGAATTACCACATAGGTGGCAGTACACAAAACACTGAAATTGTGATGAGAGACTTAGGGACACAGGTGGACAGTGGTCTCACTTTCGATAACCACATCGCCACAACAGTCAGGAAATCCTTCTATGTGGCACACCTCATCACTAAGGGCTTTTCATCCAGAAAAAGGAGGTCATTGTCCCACTATACTCATCCCTCATTAGACCCATTATAGAGTATAATGCTCCGTTTGGTATGTACCTCACAAGATATCTACAACAGCTGGAAAGGCCACAGAAATACCTCACTAAAAGAATCACAGGCCTAAAGCAGATGCCATACGTTGACCATCTAAAAAAACTCCAGCTATACTCTGTGGCATATCATCTACTCAGAGGCAATCTCTGCTTAACATAGAAGGCCATGTCAAACCCTGAGCTGTTGGACATGCTCCACTTAAAGAAATCCCAATCCCTCAGAGCCACACGCTCCAGGGATCTAAATCTTGTCGTCACAATGAACAAAACAAGCTGGAGGGATAGGTTCCTGACCCAGAGACTCTCCTCTCCATAATCTGGAATAGACTGCCCATTCAAGTCAAGCAGAGCGCCTCCTTGGCCCTCTTCAAAAGAAACCTTGATGACTGGATGGGAGATAGGAAATTCACCCCGGGGATCATGTCACTCACCCTGCTAGACAGGGGTCCAGAGAAGTAAATATTGTGGGAAGAAATATCCAGGGAATTGTTATGGCTAGGCTTGTATAGGCCCTAGGGCCAGTAGCCTAGTACTAGCCTATGAACCTATGAATCTATGAACTTGTTCCATCGGCTGCATAAGAGATGAGCCTCATGGATGAGTTGACTACTGAATTGAGGGCGGAGAGCTGGGAGGACACTTTATCTGCCACTGCTGTAGCTAAAGAACCCTGGAAAGTATTAAGTTCCTTAAGGAGATCTCTTTGTAACCTGGTGAAATGAGTGAGGTAATTCCGAGATCATAGTGTAAAGGTTGCTGAAAACAACATGCACTAACCATATCTGTCCATCGTACATGACTCTTTGTTTGGAGGATAGACAGATGTGGATGTTTCTGATAACTCTTTTTTGGTGGCTGCCGCCACCACCATAGCATCTATGGGTACACCTTTTGTGAGGAATGCCTTGTCTTCCAGGGATGTTATGAATTTAGCCTCCTAGGGACAGGTTCCACTGTGTCTGGAGACTCCCACGCCTTTTGACAAACTAATTCCATAAGCTCGCCAAAAGGCAGAGACACCCAAGTGGTGGAGGGTCAAGACCCAAAAGCCTTCAGGTAAACTGACTCCTTGTCAGATGGGGTGGTGTTCTTCCAGCTGCTCTCTGCTTAAGGATCTCTAAGATATCCGCAAAAGAGACATCTTCAGAGGGTGACCGTGGGGACCCTTCCGATTCATCGAGGTCCGTGTCTGATGTGAGTGACTCCTCTGGGGAGCCCAAATGCTTCCTCTTACACAGTCTCTTCCGGAGTACCTCTTCGGAAGGGCATTCCGGAGAGGTTCAGGAAGAGAGGGGTTCGCTCTCTGGGGCTTTCTGAGGCTTCAGGTCTCTACGCAGCTGTCAGATTGGCTGTGCTGAGACAGACACTGGTGCCTTAGGGGAAGGAATAAGAGGATCTGACTTAGAGGATGCCCATGGGGACAATGCTCTCCTCATAGCCATGAAAGTCCCCCTCCCATGATCCGTGGAAGTACCCAGTTCTGAGGAATCAGAAGATCTCCCTGGCACCACAGGGGGTGGCTCTGAGACTGAGGAAGGAGCCGAACTCACATGTGCCAAGGCCCTGAGAGGCAAGTTCGGAACTAATAAAAACATGGTCCAACTGTCCTCCCCAGACCTGATCAGAGTGTGTCGGCTCCTAGACATCTCACATGGCACCAAGGTAGTCAGAGCAGTCGGAGCCGAAGATTCCGAAGTAGGTCTCGGCCGTGACGGCTCCACCTCTATCAGTTTCACACATTCCAGCTCCAAAGCCACAGTTTGGGTCGGAGGAGGAATCAACATAGAAGGGATGGGTCCAGTCGGTTCCGAAACCAACTGGGCTGGTTCCGACATAAGTTTGGCCAGTCCCGATGTCTTCAATAGTTTCTGCAGCAGACGATCCATATCATAATCTGAAAGATTTTTGGAGCATCAAGAGGATGGGGCTGGAGATGCCACAGACTGTAGTACTGACAACCTTAATGTAGGAAAGACCAGCTCCAATACAGGGGAACGGCTCCTAACTTGCAATACCATCACATCATCAGCTCCGAAACAGATAGAGCCGAGGTGGTAGGCCGAACAAGTTCAACTGATTCTGACATTTTCAATAGTTTCTTGAATGGTTCCGATCTATCAGACGATTTAGGTGATGATCTTTTAGAGCCTCTGTCTGATTTTTGAGAAGGGGAAACTGACTGTTTTGTTGGGCTTTGACCATGCTCTAAAGCTTCTGAAAAAGAAGATTTAAGTAGGCCTTTGAGGATCAGCTTATTCCTTCTTTCATGAAGGACTCCTGAGTTGAAGATGTGGCAAATAGAGCAAGATTTCTGTAAATGCAGTGCCCCCAAACAATAAACTCAATCAGTGTGTCCATCAGTAATGGACATTTTTTAGAACACTTGGGGAACCTCTAAAAACTGAAGGTTTGGCTTATTTTGGCTGCTTTGACATCTTCTAACAAATACACTAAAAAAACACACCAAGAAAAAAGAAACAGCCCTCTAATTTAAACGGGCTCAATAGCTTTCTAAGTAAAATGAGCTATAAAGCGATATCAGTAAGAGTTTAATACACAAGCAATTTCAAACGGCTCTTTGCAGAAAAGAATAACACTGCTAAAATAGTGATATAAAAGTATACAGATACACACTAGCCTTAACTGCAGGCTGACAATAGAAAAATATCTACTATTTCTAACGACTCTAATGATGCTAATAACAACAAATTCCACACTAAATATATAATAGCACACTTTAAACTATCGTAAGAAAATCCTAAGTTGGGATAGGAGATTTGAGGCCTAATAAAAAGTTGGCCAGACAAAGCTAACAAACACTCTATATAAAGAAACCACGACAAATGCGCATAAACAAGGAAATAAAATAAACTAACAATATAAAAAAAACTGTATATAGAAATTTTTAAAGTTTTAATGAAGAAAAAAACAACTTCACTTAGCTAGAGCTAGATGAGATGATTGATCCGTTTCAGCAGCAAATGAGAGCTGGGGAATGCCCTACAGCATCATGGTATAGGGAGTGAGTCATGAGCTAGTTGAAGACCTCGAGCTTTAGTAAATGGCCGAGTCAGAACTAAGGACCCCATCAGTACAGAATGAAGACGAGATAGGACAACTTCACATCAAAAATTAAATCTCTATCCAAAGGAGAATTTAAAATCTCATTTTTCACATTATCTGGGAGTTTCTGAGAATGCAGCCAGGCAAATCTTCTCAAAACAGTACCAGTAGCTATAGCATGGGAATAAGTATCAAACGAATAATACACCCACACTATAAACAATGAGTTGTGACCTGTGAAATGGAAGAAACTAAATTATTTAAAGCAGAATTTTAATTTTTGCAGTCACTCTATACAAGGGAACATTAGTACCTACCAGCAGCTGTGGCTCACCTTCTGGCTCACTGCTATATTGTAGCTCCAGTCCTAAAATAGCCACCTTAGCAGCCATGGCTTCAGGTGGGGCATCTGTCTGGGTCTCCCCCAGGCTACCAGACCCCCAAATGCCTGTCTCCAGGCCTGACTGTGTGAAACTACATGCACACAAGGTACTGCATTATGAAAGTCATTCCCTATCAACACATCTTCAGAGATATTCTCAAACACACCTACTTGCTTGCTTCTTCTTCCACCCTCCCAGTCAAGGTGAACTCTGGCCAAAGGCATTTGGAATGGGGTCCCTCCTAAAGCACTGCAAGCTTCACAAAGGCTATGTCAGATTTTGTGTATTTCTTAGCAGTGGCCTGTTTTCCATCCACTAAGGTAGGATATAAACTCCGGTGATAGTCTGGTACCCCTGTTGTCTCCAACTTACCACTGGCATACTGTTATTCCCACTTGCTGGCTCTCCTAACTTTTGCTCCCCACCATGCTTCCATGGACAGCTGTATGCTACATGGCCCCAATAGTTACATTTAAGACATCTAGCCCTTGATCCTGGCCGTGTACCTGAATTACTGGCTTCCCTTTTTACTGGTGGACTCTGTTGTGGTGGTTTAGGCTGCCCACCATGGGTTCCCTTATCTCCATGTGCAGCACTGGGTATCTCATTCTTGTGCAGTGGTACCCTACTTGCTAAGTAGAGAACCATGGAGTAAGGAGGTCAGGAACCAAACTCAGAGCCTTTGGTCAACATTATACTGTTTACATAGTCTTTCAAATATATGAACAACACTATCAGAATTATCACCCTCTGTAAACTATTGAAATTTACTGACGTTTATTGCTTCTGGGGTTCGGTTATTCCCTTCCCCATTACCTCTATGACCCTGATGAAGGGTCAGCATCTCCCTCTCATGTTGCCGCCGCTTCTCATTTTCTTCAACCTCCTAAAGCTGCAGTCTCTCTGCTGATTCTAATTCCATCTGTTTTTCCTGCTGCAGTCTATCCACTGATTCTAATTCTAAATGTTTGGCCTCCAGTTCAAGTCCCTCTAGCGCCAGATGGGCAACAACTGTTGTGAAAATGAAACTCTGTATGTTTACCTTGTGGCTGCTGACAGTACACACACCTTCAGGCTAAAGAAGTTCAATTAATATCTACACCAGTGCTCACCAATATATGATATCCCTCCTATGGGCCAGTAATCAAGAAGACTCAATCCTCACCAGTGATACCAGTGAGGGACATTCACTTGGAAGAAAAATAGATACACCCAGTATTTTCAGATGCCACTCTCTGCAATGAGCACAATTTCCCTTAACAGCACACAGGGAACACACTCCCATCCTGAGGCTGCATTTCTGCCTCTCTCACCAAGCCCCAAATAAGACTCCACATTGACTACATCTGTAGAATTGACTCCTCAGCCGAGTGTTCCAAGCCAAGTCCTCCACCACCCTCTCTGTGAAACCAGTGTCCTGTGTCCCTGCTCCAAGTAGGTCTCACACACACACACACACACACACACACACACACACACACACACACACACACACACACACACACACACACACACACAGACACACACAGACACACACACACCTGGAAAAGGCTGGCATAGATTTAACTAAACTACAAGATAGATACTGCCACCAGAACACTCCAAAGCCATCTACTGTAACGCTCTTTCAAGGGTACCCAATTATACTGAGTAAAATTAATACTAATATAAATACTAATATAAATGCTAGTGTTTGACCAATGCAGCAAGGCTTTCAAGAGCAGACGCAGTGTCACCAAATAAATATAAGCACTCTCAAAGCTTAAAATTTTCTTTAAAAGACCAGCCACAATGAAAAGTTTAAATATATTTAATTCTTCTTCTTCTTTTGGCTCTTTCCGGTTAGGGGTCACCACAGCGGATCACCTGAGTGCTCATGATTGGCAGTGGAGTTTTACGGTGTCAAGTCCCAACCTTCCACAAAAGGCACACACGCACACACACTCATGCCTGGGGCCAATTTAGAGTGTCCAATCCACCTACAGCATGTCTTTGGGATGTGGGAGGAAACCGGAGCACCCAGAGGAAACCCACGCGACCACAGCAAGGACATGCAGACTCCACACAAAAGGCACCCAAGCCAAGGACTGAACCACAGAACCTCTTGCTCTAAGGTGGCAACACTAACTGCTGCACCACTGCGGCTTCCCTTTTAAATATATTTATTAATAAATAATAAAAAACTGTGAATTGTGAAAACACTGTGTACTGTGTATTGTGAATAGATATTTAGTATTTTAGTATTTTAGTGTGTGAATTGTGAAAAAACTGTGTATTGTGAACATATATTTGGTATTTTCATGTTCTTTTATTATTTAAATATATTTAATAATCAATATTAAAAGAACATGAAAATACCAAATATCTATTCACAATACACACCGGAGTTTGAATCACAGGAATTATTAAAAATAATACAGATGGAAAGGTTCACACAGATACAGAAAAACAAAACTTAATTAATCTCACTATATTTTACTGACTGATTAAACAATTACTGTTCCCTAGTTCACTTACTAGAGCAAGGCAAGATGAAGTAGGTTAGTGGTCCTTCTTTTCAGGTTTCAAAAACAGACTGCCCTGAGACTTCTGTCTCAACTAGTATTAAACCATTGTTTCAGTGTTGGATTACAGAATGACATCACATACGTCTGGTCATCTGACTCTGGTTCCCACACTACCCCCTTTACTAGAAACTGAACCAAAATCTATCACATGTGTCATAATACACACACACAGAGCTTTGCTGACAACTATAGCATCTGGAAGCTATAAAACCATTTCAAAAACTTCCACCCTTCCAGGGTAACACTTTTTACCCTTAATGACAATACAGTAAGATTCTTAGTCCTGGTTTTACCAGACATTTTGTCTTTAGCTGCAATCAGAACTCTAAGACATACTGTTTATGGCTTAAGTCAGGTAATTTCAGACTTTTTTTCAAAGTTACCTGGACTGAGATTAACCACTTCTCTTCCAGCATCCTCTGTTACAATACATTAATTTCAACAGTTACAATGCAGTCTGACATACAGGTGTATTTCTTTTCTGTCCAGCAGGACCCACTGTTGGTACATTTTTAACACAAGTAACTTTACAAATACATTTTCAACACAAGCACCTGTAGAAATCAGTTCGATATACAAATGACATATAATTCTTTACAAAACTCCAGGTAGCTGTGCTGGTATATGTTAAACATCCACTGCACTACTTCTCCTGGCATAGCTGGTAATACCTCACATCATCACACATATCATTAATCTTCCCATAACTGTCTGAAAGACTATGACTGGAATTAACCAAATGTTTAGCAGTAGTAATATTAACTATATATAGTTATAGCTGTAGCTGCTGGATCAAGTTTGGGATGAGTGTATGAAAACTAAGAATGTATGATGCATCTCAATCCTTTATCTGCCTTTTTATGGGCAACAGGCTGACTACATACTGAGGAAGGGATTTTTCCCGAAAGCTTTGTGGAATAATAAACTGGTTTCTCACTGACCTTGTGTGTCCTTTATTGGGTTTGCCTTGCTTGTTTGCTTTTGGACTTTTTTGCACCTCAGTCTTTTATATGCCTTTTTGTGGGCAACAGGCTGACTACACACTGAGGAAGGGATTTTTCCCGAAAGCTATGTGGAATAATAAACTGGTTTCTCACTGACCTTGTGTGTCCTTTATTGGGTTTGCCTTGCTTGTTTGCTTTTGGACTTTTTTGCAATCCAACAGTTTACCTTAGTGCTGGACTGCATTTTGGATTTCAACAGGCTGACTATCCAGAAAACTGCAGGCAATGACACACACATCCTCTAGAGCTGACATAACTGGAGGCATGGTTGCAGGTTCTGGAAATTCCTTTTGTAACAACTCATGGTATTTTCTGAGGGATTAAGAAACCTCAGTGTTCTCCCACTGAAAACACTGGCACATTCTTGCAATAATCTTAGAGAAAAATAAATCCCCTCACAGGAAGAATCAGAAATTGAGCTCTCCTCTGAGTCTGAATCAGACAGCTGAGGAAAAAATCCTACATCAGTCCTTTCCTTTTCCTGTCCAGATTCAGAATCTTGAATCTCTTCAGAAAATGAAGTTGCTCTCTCTCTTTCTTTTACTAGAGACCATTTTACAAGAAGGAACAATAGCCTGAATTAAGCTCTGAGCCAGTTCCCCTAAAGTACTCCTGCCTGAGGATATTTGAGGTGGAATAGATACGTTTAGCTTTCTGTTTCTTTTTGACAGGAAAAATGGGACCAATGGTATTATTAATGCCAGCAGCAACAGCATCCCCAGGGATGTGCACAGCATTCTGACCAAACAGGCAAGTATTTCCTGTTCCCTCTTGCTCATTCAGGGGATTCCAACAACCAGAGAGAATGTGGCTAAGCCCTGGTCCAGAGTGGATGTAGGTGTTACACCAGGGGGATATGGGGAAAAAGATGAGTGGTATGAGAAACAAACTAATGCCACAGCAGAGTCGCACATCTATGGCTGAGGCAAAATGCTAGCTTTCTGTGGTGACACAGGCTGCTTTCTTAACTCCTTCTTTCTGTTGCTAGAAGAAGGATCGACCATGAGACCTGTAGATTGTTCCTTGAGCAATACGAAAATTGTACCTGTTTGCCAAGGAAAACAAGCAACAACAGCCAGTAGAAGTTTAAAGTATTTAAAAGTAATTTTTTTCACACAAAACACAGTATAAAGCAAACACCATTTTAGCCACAAAAAAGTAAAATGCATACTATTTCTCCACAGAAAAAAATGATTTTCAATTACTTAAACAACTTTTAAACCGACAAGGAAAAAGTGTGCTCCTAATTAAAAGTACAGTTAAGTCTTGTGACACTCCATTAAAACACAAACTCTTAGCTTACAAACAACTTATTTCATCAGGAAAGTAAAATAAAACAAGCAATTTTTTAAAATGTGGAATATTTATCCCCAAAGGGAGCTTATCTGCTCAGCAAAGGAAAAGCACAACTCAACCATCAATCCTCGAAAGCTTGCAAAGGAGAGTTCTCTTCAGCAGCAGGAAAGCTCTGAAGGGCATGGCAACCAAGCCTATCCTTTTAGTCAGCTCAGCGCAAGCTGACTGATGATTTGGGCTTGTGGAAGATGCCCTGAAGCTTTGGAAACTGGCTAGCTGTTCTATCCTTGGCAGGATATAACCCATATTTAGCTAACAGCCAAGGCTACTGCAGCAGTGATCAATATGATTAACATCTGTGTGTCACACATGGTGCCAGATATATGATACTTATGCTTTGAAAAATATATACAGAGCAAAAAAGTCAAAACCAGCATTTTTTGCTCAAGGGACAAGCAAGCCCCCCCCCCCCCCCCCCACACACACACACACGCACACTAATGCTACTTATATATACCAATTAGGACATCATACAATAATGGGGAAAAGGCATTTTCCCATCCCCAGTATTACAGCAATCTTGCAGAGGAACCTTCAGTCTACCAGAAGAGTGATCTAGCGACCAAACAAACAAGGACATAAAGTTGTTGCTCTATTTGTAGAAACTCATATATGGGGATTTTATGCATGGTATATATTGGAGCCTTGAAACCAAGAGTCTCTACACGGAATAAACTTGAACGCAATTTAATACCAAAACCAAAGCGTTTTCCTTGCTGTAAAAACAGTAACTTCTTCAGAAGAGTACAAACATTTAGCGCCAAAACTTTTTAAATACTCAAGAGGAAGTGTGTCAAATGACATCACTTCCTAAATGGCGCTATGTTCAAATACAGTCAAACAGTCAACCATATGTAAAATACAAATTATAACATATTTAACAATACACAATAACACTTAAAACCATCAATAAGATTCATAAAGCATCAAAAATATATATTATATGATGTCATATCAAGGCTCCTGTAACCTTTTTGTATTTTCGCCAGTTTTCCAATTTGGTTACCTGTTTGTATATATATATATATATATATATATATATATATATATATATATATATACACACACACACACACACACACAGACATATATATAAATATATATTTTATATATATATATATATATATATATATATATATATATATATATATATATATATAAAATATAAATATATATGTATGTATATATATATATATATATATATATATATAAAACTTATATATAAATACATATATATATATATATATATATACACACACACACACACACACACACACACACACACACACACACACACACACACACACACACACACACATATATTCAGACAGCAGTTGCAGGACCTACTAGCTAAAGCAGGACAACATGAATTGGTGTTGACAATGGGTGACTTGAATGCACATATTATGTCAGATAAAACAGGATATGAGGATTGCCTGGGTCCACATGTGTGGGGCAACAGGAATAAAGAAGGAGAAGCCATTCTAGACTTATGTCTCACAAATGGCTTGATAGTAGCCAACACATGGTTCAGAAAGAGAGACAGTCACAAGATCACATACAAGAGTAGCCAATATGCAACTAAAGCAGACTTCCTCCTAGTAAGGAAAAGGCACTGGGGTAGAATCCATGATTGCAAAATCATCCCCAGTGAAACAATCGTCCCACAGCATAACCCACTGGTTTTCCACAATCAGCTGCAAGAATTGGTCAGAGAAGGCTCTAAGGTCAACAGAGACCAGGCTGAAGACCTGGAAGTTGACTGGAAATAAAGTACAACAGTTCCAGGAATTACTCAGGGCTCTAGCACCCCAAGAAGAGAAGGAAATAGGTGGAGTTGAAGAAGAATGGCAGCGACTTAAAACAGCATGTGTTAGGACTACAGAACAGATATGTGGCTGAGCCAGGTATGGAAATAAGGTACATAAGGAAAGCTGGTGATGGAATGCAGAAGTCCAGAAAGTGATCAAAAGAAAGAAGGAGTGCAGGGAAAATGGGAGATAGAAAAGACCGACCAGGCTAGGAAGGAATACTAGTTGGCTAACAAAGAAACTAAGAAAGGAGTTACAATAGCAAAGAATAGGCCATCAGAGGCACTATACTGACTTCTGGAAAGTGACTCAGTAGGTGATACAAAGAAACTATATCAGGTTGTAAGACAAAGACAGAAAGATAAAGAAGATAGTCAGACACCCTTCATAAGGGATGCCAGCAACAACCTGCTCACCAGTCCACAGGACATCAAGGCAGATGGAAGGAGTATTTCCAGCAGCTTCTGAATGAAGAAAATGCCACAGAAGCTGCACTGCCACAGAAACAGCCTACAATGAGAGAAGAGGAACCCACCCTAGAAGTAAGAATATCACTAAGGAAAATGAAGTCAGGGAAAGCAGCAGGCTCAGATGAGGTCATAGCAGATATGACAAAGATGATGGGTGAGATAGGGGAGAAATGGCTACTGATGATACTCATAGCAGTGCTGACAGAAAAGCGTATCCCAGATGACTGGAGAGTAAGCATACTCTTGCCAGTATACAAGAACAAATGGGACATCCACAACTGTGGGCAGTACAGAGGCATCATACTCCTATCACAATGCATGAAAGTTCTGGCGATTGATAAACAGATATGCAGAGTAGTAGAATGTAAGATAGGAGATGAGCAGTTCAGATTCAGATCAGGATACAGCACAACTGATCCGATATTTGCAGTGAGACAGATAGTTGAGAACAAGCTAGAGATGAAGAAAGAGTCCAACTGGACATTCCTAGACTTGGAGAAAGCATAAGACAAGTTAAAAGAAAGCTTATCTGGGCAGTACTGTAGTGTTTCAAAGTCCCAGAAACATTGGTAGAATTAGTGAAGGCTATGTACAAGGACCCAATGGCTCAAGTACAAACAGTGTTCGGCCTCACAGAGGGTTCCCAGTGGGAGTGGGTGTACACCAGGGTTCAGCTCTGAGCCCACTGCTGTTCATACTGGTTATGGACTACATTAGCAAACAGGTCGGAGGAGACAGATCAACAAGGTTACTGTATGCAGATGATGTGGCATCACAGGCAGACTATGAGCAAGAAATTCAGCAAAGGATAGGGGAATGGAATGCAAACCTGAAGGCACATGGGATGAAACTAAGCACAGATAAGACAGTGGTAATGGCAGCAAATTGGGGAAATCAGAAGAAGCTATGAATTGAGATAGAAGGGAAGGTAGTGAAACAGGTAAATAGCTTCAAGTATCTGGAAGGGGTAGCTGAGGAGAAGGGAAGTCTGAATTATGTGGTCAAAGCTAGAATCAAAGGGGCCACAACCAACTGGCATAGAGTCTCAGGTGTAGTCTATGACAGAAGAATGCCAAAGAAGCTGAAAAGTAGGTGTACAAGGCAGCTGTGCGGTCAGTACTACTGTATGGTACAGAAACCTAGGCAGTAAAGGCAGAACAAATAAAGAAGCTAGAGGTGATGGAAATCGAGTGCCTGAGAAGGGGGGTAGGATGCACACTGTGGGATAGATGAAGAAATGAGGACATACGAGAAGAAGTCAAAGTATCACCAATTGCAGAAAATATCAAAGAGAACACATTACTGTGGTTCGGACACATATGCAGAAAAACAGAAGTCAATCTGGTGAAGAAGATTTGGAACAGAGAGGAAGAAGGTAAGAGGAAATGAGGATGTCTAGCAAAGAGGTGGATGGATTGTGTAAAAGAAGATCTGCGACAGTCAGGCATGAGTGTAGAAGAAGGCAGGAGCATGGCAATGAATCCAGAGAGATGGCAACAGTTAACACGATACCCTGACCCCATGTAGAAAACAGAAAAAAGGGGGCTGATGATGATGATGAGATACAGATACAAAGAATATTTCTGAGTATAATTTTTGAGATTATACATGCTTGGTTGCTGACTTCATTTGTAATAAAAAGAAGTTATGTACTCACCATAAAGTTCCATGTTGGTAGTCCATCTCACCCTTCATTCTTACATATGGGTTCACTTGGCCGATTTACAAGCTGAAAGACTTCTGGTTGGCTTGTGGCTAAGCAGGTATCCCATGGTGCACCAGTACAATCCCCAGATCTTCTTTGCTGCTCACTAGACTAAAAAACATAAAAACAACCAATACTAAAGGGTCTCCAACCAAGTGCAACCAAATTATTACTTCCAGATCTTCCAGGATGGGGGCAGGAAGGCAGGTTGGTAAAAATGAAGGGTGAGATGGACTACCAACATGGAAAGTTATGGTGAGTACATAACGTCTTTATATTAGGTAGTCTGATCTCACCTTCATTTCTACATAAAGGACAGCGTCCCTAGCGCCTTATTCTTGGGTGGCTCATTGGAAAATACACTTGAGCACCATGGATCCAAAGGATGCTCTACCCCTAGATGTCAAATCCAATTTGTAATGTGTAATAAAAGTGTGAGGTGTAGCCCACGTAGCTGCTGCACAAATATTATCAAGTGGTACCCTGGCTTGAAAGGCTGCAGAGGTAGACAGTGACCTGGTAGAATAAGCCTTGATCCTGCAGTGTAAAGGTTTGCCTTCTGAGCTATAGATAAAGGCTATACAACTGGAAATCCAATTAGATAGTGTCACTTTAGAAACTGGTAAGCCCAATCTAGAGTCAGAAAAGGAAATGAACAATTGATCTGATTTCCTGAAAGCCTTAGTCCACTGTAGATAAAAACGTAGTTGTCAATGAACATCTAGCTGATGCAAACAGTATTCAGCTGCATTACTGTGGTTAGGGAAGAAAACTGGAAGTTCTGTTGATTGATTTAAAGTAGTATTAGAACAAACTTTGGGAACAAAGGAGGGATTAGTATGTAATGACACCCTGTCTTTGTGAAAAATCAAATACGGTGGCTTAATAGGCAAGGCCTGTAGCTCTGATACCTGTCTAGCTGATGTGATAGCTACCAAAAACAAGGTCTTCCAAGACAAAAATTTTAGAGAAGATGAGTGGGAAGGTTCAAATGGTGGAGAAGTCAATTTGGACAACACAAAATTTAAATCCCAAGAAGCCAGTGGCTCTTGCAGAGGTGGTCTCAATAAAGTGGCCCCTTTCAAAAAGGTCTTGCATAGCTTATGAGACATTAAATTGGTATCTGGAAATCCTATATGAAAATGAGAAATCGCCGCCAATTGGACTATAATAGTGGCAGTGGCAGATCCTTGTTGAAAGAGCTCAGAAAGAAAATCCAGAATCACAGGGATAGAAGCAGTGTATGGATCTATATTCCTTCTCTGTGCCCAAATAGAAAATCTTTTCCATTTACTGCCATACAGCCTTCTAGTTGAAGGCTTATGGGAGGACATAAGAATATGTGACACTGAAGATCATGCATCATGAAGCCTGACTATGGATGGAACTGGAGCAGCCATGCTGTCAATTTGAGGGTGTGGATTGAGGGGTGTAGCGAACCCGACTTGTGAGTCAATAGATCTGTAGCTGGGTCCAGAATCCAAGGATCGTCCAGGAGGAGAGGCTCGAGGAAGGGGAACCAGATCTGATGAGGCCAGTAAGCAGCAATGAGGATCAACTTGCTTCCCAGCCCAATGGCTTTCTGAATCACTTTGGAAATGAGAGGAACTGGAGGAAAGGCATACAGAAGTCCCATGGGCCAATCATGAGTCAGAGCAACTCTGGGAGACTCCCCCGGAGGGGGAATGAAGGAAAAATAGCTGATGCATTTGGTATTGACTGGGCTGGCAAAAAGGTTGCAGCAAGGCTGTCCCCATTTCCGGAAAATCTGATCCACTGTTTCCTGTTTCAAAGACCATTCGTGAGGCATTAGGATTGCCTGGCTGAGCTTGTCGGTTATCACATTGGTCGTCCCTGGAATGTGTGCTGCAACTGGAAAGCACTGGGAAGAATTTTCCCATTCCCAAACTTGCATGGCCTTTCGACAGAGTGGGTAAGATCTGGTACCGCCCTGTTTGTTGATATACCAAACCACCGACATGTTGTCTGATTGTGTCACAATTGTCTTTAGAGGAAGAAGGTCTTGAAATGCTTGCAATGCCAGAAGCACTGCCCTCATCTCCAGAACACTGATATGCAGATGAGCCTCGTGTTCTTGCCATGTGCCTTGGAAGGTCCTGCCTAGATAATGCCCCCCCCCCCACCTGATCTGGGAGGCATCCGTGGTCACAGTGGCAACAGATTGGGCTGGAACAAAGGGGCACCCGTGATCACTTGATTGGGATCCATTCACCAACGAAGGTCCTTCTTGCATGATTCCATCAGCAGGATAGAAGGACTGAGTGGAAGAAATTGGAAGGACCATTGGGAAAAGAGAAGCCACTGGAGAATCCTCATGTGCAACTTGGCTAATGGTACTAATAGTATTGTGGAAGCCATAGTTCAGAGGAGCTGAAGGACCCAATTTGCTTTGACTTTCTGCAACGGAAGAAAACGTTGAACCTGGGAAATTAAGTTCTGTGCCTTTTTGGCGGGAAGAAGAGCTGTCATGTTCACTGTGTCTACCTCTGTGCCTATAAAAATCACAGATTGAGAGGACAATCATTTTTTTTTCCAATTTATGGAGATCCCTAACTGAGCACAAAGTTGAATTGTGGTGTCCCTGTTTTGGAAGAGTAGATGCCTGGTGGGGGCGATCAGGAGCCCGTCATCCAAATACGGAAACACCTGGAATCCCTGACATCTCAGATGAGCTGTCACTACTGCCGTGCATTTGGTGAACACCCTGGGGGCTGTGGTGAGACTAAAGGGTAGAATGTAAAACTGATGGTGACTGGCTCCCAGCCAAAGCGTAGATGGCTTCTGGATGCCTTGTCCATTTTTATGTGGTAATAGGCGTCCTGAAGATCCAGAGAGCACATCCAAAAGTCTTTCCCTAACAACGGGAGTATAGACTGCAGTGTTACCATCCAAAACTTGTAAGCAAAGAAAGCCAAAAACCAAGAACTGAGAATGTGATGGACCTGGATTCCTGATCCGGAAAACCGGAAAATCCAAAACTTGTTCTTCTTCACTGATTCATTCAATTTGCTGAGGTCCAGTATTGGCCTCCAATCTCCGGTTTGTTTTGGAACTAAAAAGAACCTGGAGTAAGTTCCGGATCTTATCTGGTTGGCTAGGACAGGTTGGATGACTCTTTTTGCGAGCAACTTGTTGATCTCCTCAATTGCTTGATCCCTGAGATTGGGTGGTGCATTTGGCATCCTTTTGGGAACAAACGGTGATAGGGAAAAGGGTATGATAGAGCCTCTGGTAACAACTCTTTGTACCCATTTGTCTTAGGTAATATTTAGTTAGGCTTCTTGGTACAAAGAAATGCGACTCCCGACCGGCCCCAGAGAAGTGCAGTCGGGCTCCACATCAGGAGTGCTGATAAGGCCATCCTCGAAAGGAATCACGGCCTTGTTGGTATTGCGGACCACTCCTGCCTCTAGGGCGACATCTGCCATTTCCTCCTCCTCTGCCTTTGATGGAGGATTCACGCTGTGTGTCGGGAAAGACCCTCTGGGACTTCTTGAACCACATTTTACTGCCCCTTTGACCCTTGGAGTATGGCCTGGAAGGGACAGTAAAATGCACTCCTATGGCAGAGAGCGTCTTTCCTTCTTGCTCACACCGAGTGAGTGTATCCTTCACCTTGGAACCAAACAATGAGGAACCATCAAACAGGGTATTGGTGAAAGTAGACTTGAATGGTTCCATAAAATTACATAAGCGCATCCAGGAGTGGAGCCTCAAGGCAACTCCAGAACCCACTGCACTACTTGCTCCATCCGCAGCATAAGATATAAGTCGCATGGAGGAGTTAACCACAGAATTTAAGGTGGACAACTGAGTAGAAATTTTGTCAGGAACTCCCTCAGTACACGCACTTTGTATGGAATCTACTAACTTCTTGAGGAGATCCCAGTGTAACCTCATGAAGTGCATGAGATAGTTCAACGATCGAAGGGTAAATGCCACTGAACTAAAAATACACTTCCCAAATCTGTCCATCTGCTGAGACTCCTTTTTTGGTGGATGAACAAATGAAGAGGTCTCCGTTAACTCCTTCTTCATGGCTGCCGCCACCACCACCATGGCATCTACGGGAATACCTTTGGACAAGAACTCTTTACCAGGAGGAGCAGACAAGACCTTATTTGGTCTCCTGAGGACTTGCTCCATGGTGTCAGGAGTATACCATACCTTTCGATTGACTAGATCCATTAGTTCATCAAAAGGTGGAGACACCCAAGAGGCAAAAGTTTGAGACCCGAAAGCCTTCAGGTACACCGACTCCTCATCAGAAGGTTAATAGTGGGCCAGTCACATCTCTGCCTAAGGATCTCTAAAATGTCTACAAAGGAGACATCATCAGAGGATGACTCGGGGGACCCTTCCGACTCCTCAAGGTCAGTGTCCGATGTCAAAGACTCATCCTGGGAGTCAATATGTTTCCTTTTACATAACCTCTTCCAGGGAGGCTCCTCGGAAGGATATTTTGGAGAAGCCTCGGAAGAGTGGGGGTCACCAGCCGATGGCTCCTGTGGCTGCAGCTCTCTGCTGTCTCCAGAGAGTAGTAGGGACTGAGACTGAAGTGAGTGCTCTCGGCGGAAGACTGCTTGTGCCAGAAGTAGGTGCTGGAGAATGAGACAGCACACTCCTCTTCATTTCAAACGCCGACCTCTCCGGCTCCGAAGACCTCCCCCACTCCAAAGAGATATGGGTCGGCGCCAGAGCTGTCAGCTCTGAGATAGATTCAGGGTCCGAGCTCACCCTGGTCGATGCACTGAGAGGAAGACTCAGAACCAAAGAAGATCGATTCCAACCCTCCCTGTCGGTGCCGACAGAAGAGCTTTGGCCCCTGGACACGACGGACGGCACTGAGCATGTCAGAGCCAAGCCTGGCTCCAAGGCAACAAGGTGAGATGGAGCCGACATTTCCTCCATTGGCACCAAGCACTCCGGCTCCGAAAGGCCAGTATGGCTCAGAGGTGGAATAGCAGACAAGGGTAAAGCTGTGTCAGGTGGCTCTGGAGCCGAATGGGTCGGAGCCAGCAATAATTTTGGCAAAGCAGACGAATTCAGGAGTCTCAACAATACCCTCTCCACATCTTCTTCTGACAGGGTCCTGGAAGACCTGGAGGATATAGTTGGGGATCTTGACCTGGGGGGGCACTGGAGACTTAATTGTCATGGGCACCTGTAGGGAACTTACAGAACAGCTCCGAGTAACAGAGTCAACTGCTGTATTAATTGTTTCAGAGATCGGTTCTGAAACCCCTGTAACCGACTCTGACACCACCATGATGCTCTCCTTCGGCTCCGAAGGCTGAGGAGTCGAGGAGTCAGATTTGGATTATCTCAATTATTTAGGAGATGGCTCCGAGACACCAGTCGGTGCTGGAGAAGGTCTTTTTGAGGATTTTGATTTCCAAGACTTAGAGGAGGCCGAAGAACTGGACAGTGCTTCCTCAAAGCTCGGTTTCAATAGACCCTTGAGTATGGGTTTGTTCATTCTCTCCTGTAACACTCTAAGAGAGAAAGTATGGCAGAACAAATGCGACTCCTGTAAGTGGATGGCCCCTAGGCAGACACAGCTACTGTGGCCATACGTTAAGGACATCTTTTGGGAGCATTTCATGCACTTTAATAACCTCGAAGATTTATGCTCCTTACTTTCCTTAGACATATTGTGCGCACACACACACACACACACACACACACACACACACACACACACACACACACACACACACACAGCCCAGAGAAAAAGAAAGAGAAAGAGAAAAAAGGGAAGGAGGACTAGGTCCTCTAACTAAAATGGGCCTAGACTGGTGTAGAGAAAACTAGCTAAGGAGTTACACGAGGACTAGGTCCTCTAACTTAAACGGGCCTACCCCGTGTAGTGTAAATAGG
Organism: Protopterus annectens; assembly: GCF_019279795.1. Classification (NCBI taxonomy): domain Eukaryota; kingdom Metazoa; phylum Chordata; order Ceratodontiformes; family Protopteridae; genus Protopterus; species Protopterus annectens. Next base: position 31,579,077 of record NC_056737.1, read on the forward strand.
TTTTCTAACTTAAACAGACCAGAAAGGAAAGCTCATGCACACAAGAGAAATTGTAAATGACACAATAATTTTCTATTCTTAAGAGAAAACAGGTAATAAACTTGCAATCTTATTAACTTCACAGGCGAATCCCCGCCAAAAAAAAACAACGTCAAATAGCAGAAAACAACTGCTAAAAATGACCAAAAAGGGTCAGAATGACACAGACAAGACAACAGGCGCCCCTGTTGACTAGGAGTGGAAAACAGCTAAAACTCTGCCTAATAATCAAACAATTTACGCCACAGTGCCTAAACTAACTGGCACACAGGATACCAAAAAACAACTATAAAACTAAGTTGCACTCAAAAAGAGCAAGCAAGACAACTGCCTGATATGTTAGCAATACTAAATATACAATAATATACACTAATAAAGCATGAAACATGATATCAATATGAAGAATTTTGAAAAACTTAGCCAGAGCCAAGAGAAGCACAACCGACCTCGTCGACGCAGCAAACGAGAACTGGGGATTGTACTGGTGCACCATGGGATACCTGCTTAGCCACGAGCCAACCAGAAGTCTTCCAGCTTGTAAATCGGCTGAGTCGGAGCCGAGGATCGGCTCTGAACTCATATGTAAAAATGAAAGTGAGTGCAACTTAGTTTTATAGTTGTTTTTTGGTATCCTTTGTGCCAGTTAGTTTAGGTGCTGTGGCGCAAATTGTTTGATTATTAGGTAGAGTTTTGGCTGTTTTCCGCTCCTAGTCAACAGGGACTCCTGTTCTCTTGTCTGTGTCATTCTGACCCCTTTTGGTCATTTTTAGCAGTTGTTTTCTGCTATTTGACATTGTTTTTTGGTGGGGATCCGCTTGTGAATTTACTAAGATTGCAAGTTTATTACCTGTTTTCTCTTAAGAATAGAACATTATTGTGTCATTTACAATTTCTCGTGTGTGCATGAGCTTCCTTTCTGGTTTGTTTAAGTTAGAAGACCTATTTTCATTACATTGGCTAGGCCCGTTTATATTAGAGGACCTAGTCCTCATGTAACTCCTTAGCTAGCTTTCTCTACACCAGGCTAGGCCAGTTTAAGTTAGAGGACCTAGTTTTCGTGTAATTCCTTCTTAGGGCTAGGTCAATTTTAGTTAGGGGACCTAGTTCTCCTTCCCTTTTTTCTCTTCCTCTTTCTTTTTCTCTGGGCTGTGTGTGTGTGTGTGTGTGTGTGTGTGTGTGTGTGTGTGTGTGTGTGCGTAATATGGCTAAGGAAAGTAAGGAGCATAAACCCTCGGAGTTCAAAAAGTGCATGAAATGCTCCCAAAAGATGTCCTTAACGGATGGCCACAGTAGCTGTGTCTACTGCCTAAGGGCCATCCACTTACAGGAGTCATGTTTGTTCTGCCATACTTTCTCTCCTAGAGTGTTACAGGAGAGAAAGAACAAACTCATACTCAAGGGTCTATTGAAACCAAGCTTTGAGGAAGCACTGTCCAGTTCTTCGGCCTCCTCTAAGTCTGGGAAATCAAAATCCTCAGAAAGGCCTTCTCCGGCAGCGGCTGGTGTCTCGGAGCCATCTCCTAAACAATAGAGACAATCCAAATCTGCCTCAATGACTCCTCAGCCTTCGGAGCCGAAGGAGAGCATCATGGTGGTGTCAGACCCAGTTACAGGAGTTTCGGAACCGATCTCTGGAACAATTGATACAGCAGTTGACTCTGCTACTCAGAGCCATTCTGTAAGCTCCCTACTGGTGTCCGTTAAAATTAAGTCTCCAGTCCCCCCCCCCCCCCCGGGTCAAGATCCCCAACTATATCCTCCAGGTCTTCTAAGACCCTGTCAGAAGAAGATGTGGAGAGGGTAATGTTGAGACTCCTGAAGTCGTCTGCTTTGCCAAAATTATTGTTGGCTTCTACCCAGTCTGCTCCGGAGCCACTTGACCCAGCTTTACCCTTGTCTGCTATTCCTCCTCTGAGCCATACTGGCCTTTTGGAGCCAGAGTGCTTGGTGCCAATGGAGGAACTGCCGGCTCCAACTCACCCTGTTGCCATGGAGCTGGGTTTGGCTCTGACATGCTCAGTGCCGTCCGTTGTGTCTATGGGCAGAAGCTCTCCTGTTGGCACTAATTGGGAGGGTTAGAATCGATCTTTGGTTCCAAGCCTTCCTCTCGGTGCGTCGGCCAGGGTGAGCTCGGACCTTGCATCTATCTTGGAGCCGACAGCTCTGGCTCCATCGCTGACCCGTGTCTCTTCGGAGTGGGGGAAGTTTCAGAGCCAGAGAGGTCAGCGTTTGAGATGATGAGGAGCGTGCTGTCTCATTCTCCAGCACCTACCACTGCCGCCAGCAGTCTTCCCCCAAAAGTACCCACTTCAGTCTCAGTCCCTACTCTCTCTGGAGACAGCAGAGACACGCAGCCTCAGGAGCCATCGGCTAGTGGCACCCACTCTTCCGAGGATTCCCTGGAATATCCTTCTGAGGAGCCTCCCCAGAAGAGGCTATGTAAGAGGAAACATATTGACTCCCAAGATGAGTCAGACACTGACCTCGAGGAGTCGGAAGGGTCCCCCAAGTCATCCTCTGATGATGTCTCCTTTGTGGATATTTTAGAGATCCTTAGGCAGAGGTGCGACTGGCCCACTATTAACCCTTCTTATGAGGAATCGGTGTACCTAAAGGCTTTTAGGTCTCAACCTTCTGCCTCTTGGGTATCTCCACCTTTTGTTGAACTAATGGATCTAGTCAGTCGAAAGGTGTGGGATACTCCTGACACCGTGGAGCCAGTCCCCAGGAGACCAAATAAGTCCTTATCTGCTCCTCCTGGTAAAGAGTTCTTGTCCAAAGGTATTCCGGTAGATGCCATGGTGGTGGCAGCAACCACGATGAAGGAGTTAGCGGAGACCTCTTCATCTGTTCATCCACCAAACAAGGAGTCTCGGCAGATGGACAGATTTGGGAAGTGTATTTTTAGTTCAGCGGCATTTACCCTTCGATTGTTGAACTATCTCATGCACTTCACGAGGTTACAGAGGGATCTCCTCAAAGAGTTTGGAGATTCCATACAAAGTGCGTGTATTAAGGGAGTTCCTGACAAAATTTCTACTCAGTTGTCCACCTTAAATTCTGTGGTTAACTCCTCCATACAACTTATATCTTATGCTGTGGATGGAGCGAGAAAGCAGCGTGTTCCAGAGTTGCCATGAGGTGCCACTCCTGGATGCGCTTATGTAATTTTGTGGAACCATTCAAGTCTACTTTCACCAACGCCCCATTTGATGGTTCCTCATTGTTTGGTTCCAAGGTGAAGGATACACTCACTTGGTGTGAGCAACCAAGTGAGTGTATCCTTCACCTTGGAACCAAACAATGAGGAACCATCAAATGGGGCATGAGATAGTTCAACAATCTGCTGTGGGAGTGCGTTTTACTGTCCCTTCCAGACCATACCCCGAGGTGCAAAGGGGTGGTAAAATGTGGTTCAAGAAGTCCCAGAGGGTCTTTCCTGACACACAGGGTGAATCCTCCTTCAGAGGCAGAGGAGGAGGAAAAGGCAGATGTCGCCCTAGAGGCAGGGGTGGTCCACAATACCAACAAGGCCGTGATTCCTTTCGAGGATGGCCTTATCAGCGCTCCTGATGTGGAACCCAACTGCGCTTCTGTGTGGCCAGTTTGGGGTCGCATTTCTTTGTACCAAGAAGCCTGGCTAAATATCACCCAAGACAAGTGGGTACAAAGAGTTGTTACCATAGGCTATATCATACCCTTTTCCCTGTCACCATTTGTTCCCAAAAGAATCCCAGATGTATCACCCAATCTCAGGGATCGGGCAACTGTGGAGATCAACAAGTTGCTTTCAAAAAGAGTCATCCAGCCTGTCCCAGCAGACGAGATAGGATCTGGAACTTACTCCAGGTTTTTTTTAGTTCCAAAACGAACCGGAGATTGGAGGCCAGTATTGGACCTCAGGAGATTGAACGAATCAGTGAAGAAGGACAAGTTTCGGATAGTAACACTGCAGTCTATACTCCCATTGTTAGGGAAAGACTTTTGGATGTGCTCTCTGGATCTTCAGGATGCCTGTTACCACATAAAAATGGACAAGGCATCCAGAAGCCATCTACACTTCCGGCTGGGAGCCAGTCACTATCAGTTTCATGCTCTGCCCCACCACAGCCCCCAGGGTGTTCACCAAATGCACGGCAGTAGTTACAGCTCATCTGAGATGTCAGGGATTCTAGGTGTTTCTGTATTTGGAAGACTGGCTCCTGACCACCCCCACCAGGCATCTACTTATCCAAAGCAGGGACGCCATGATTGAACTTTGTGCTCAGTTAGGGATCTCCATAAATTGAAAAAAATCTGCATTATTGCCCTCTCAATCTGTGATTTTTATAGGCGCAGAGGTAGACACAGTGAACATGACAGCTCGTCTTCCCGTCGAAAGGGCACAGAACTTAATTTCTCAGGTTCAACATTTTCTTCCGTTGCAAAAAGTCAAAGCAAAGTGGGTCCTTTGGCTCCTCGCGAATATGGATTCCACAGTACTATGGGTGCCATTAGCCAGGTTGCACATGAGGATTCTCCAGTGGCTTCTGTTTTCCCAGTGGTCCTTCCAATTTCTTCCAATCAGTCATCCTATCTTGCTGACAGAATCATGCAAGAAGGACCTTCGTTGGTGGATGGATCCCAATCAACTGATCACAGGTGCCCCCTTTGTTCCAGCCCAACCCGTTGCCACTGTGACCATGGATGCCTCCCAGATCGGGTGGGGGAGGCATTATCTAGGCAGGACTGCCCATGGCACATGGCAAGAACACGAATCTCATCTGCATATCAATGTTCTGGAGATGAGGGCGGTGCTTCTGGCGTTGCAAGCACTTCAAGACCTTCTTCCTGTAGGGACAATTACGAGACAATCAGATAACATGTTGGTGGTGTGGTATATCAACAAACAGGGCGGTACTAGATCTTACCCACTCTATCAAAAGGCCATGCGAGTTTGGGAATGGGCAAATTCTTCCCAGCGCTTTCTAGTTGCAGTGCACATTCCAGGGATGACCAATGTGATAGCCAACAAGCTCAGCCAGGCAATCCTAATGCCTCATGAGTGGTCTCTGAAACGTGAAACAGTGGATCAGATTTTCCAGAAATGGGGACAGCCTTGCTGCGACCTTTTTGCCAGCCTAGTCAATACCAAATGCATCAGCTATTTTTCCCTCATTCCCCCTCCCGGGGAGTCTCCCAGAAATGCTCTGGCTCACGATTGGTCCATGGGACTTCTATATGCCTTTCCTCCAATCCCTCTCATTTCCAAAGTGATTCAGAAAGCCAGTCGGCTGGGAAGCAAGTTGATCCTCATTGCTCCTTACTGGCCTCATCAGATCTGGTTCCCCTTCCTCGAGCCTCTCCTCCTGGACGATCCTTGGATTCTGGACCCAGCTCCAGATCTATTGACTCACATGTTGGGTTCACTACACCCCTCAATCCACACCCTCAAATTGACAGCTTGGCTGCTCCAGTTCCATCCATAGTCAGGCTTCATGATGTATCATCTTCAGTGTCACATATTCATATGTCCTCCTATAAGCCTTCAACTAGAAGGCTGTATGGCAATAAATGGAAAAGATTTTCTGTTTGGGCACAGAGGAGGAATATAGATCCGTACACTGCTTCTATCCCTGTGATTCTGGATTTTCTTTCTGAGCTCTTTCAACAGGGATTAAGTTGCACTCAAAAGGAGCAAGCAAGGCAACTGCCTGATATGTTAGCAATACTAAATATACAATAATATACACTAAAAAAGCACACAATATCAATATGAAGAATTCTGAAAAACTTAGCCAGAGCCAAGAGAAGCACAACCGAACTCGTCGATGTGGCAAACAAGATCTGGGGATTGTACTGGTGCACTATGCAATACCTGCTTAGCCACGAGCCAACCAGAAGTCTTCCAGCTTGTAAATCGGCCGAGGATCGGCTCCAAACCTATATGTAAAAATGAAGGTGAGATCGGACTACCTAACATGGGAAATTTCCCATACCTGCACCATAGTACAGCTTCTGCAACAGGCATACTTACTCGAAAGTGCTTCTTTGGTGAAAAACACTTTCGCATAAGTATGCCCGGCCGTTTGGGTTTTGGTCGTTTGCTCACTCGAGCAAACATCCTAGATCCATATACACATATATATACATATATATATATATATATATATACATATATATATAAATATAAATATATATATATGTATATATACGTATATAAATATGTGTGTGTGTATATATACGTATATATATATATATATATATATATATTTATATATATATATATATATATATATATATATATATATATTTATATATATATATATATATATATATATATATACATATTTTGGGGGTCACACTTCTTTGTACTAAGAAGCCTGGCTAAATATCAGCCAAGACAAGTGGGTACAAAGAGTTGTGTGAGTGTGGATGCATGACACACATAGCAAGATATAACAGTTTATACATACGTACATTACTTAGGGGCTGAAGGGTGGAAGCCTATGCATCAGCAGTGATCCTGTTACTTATACATCTACTGGCATGCTACCTGTTTGTAAAATGTACACTATAAGAATCACTGTTGCAGAAATCATATATATGAGCTGGAAAAATACCAAGCAGTGTCCCTCAACTCTGTTTAGTCTGAAGGATTCCCTTTAGGACAGCTAAAACAAACAGTGTTATGCACCTTACACTGAATGTGCATTTCATAATGCCTAGAAAAGATAAGTTTCTATGGCCATATGTTAGCCTCATATGTGGTCTGAGCTGAAACATTGCTGAAAATGGCTGCACAGGTAGTTGATGACCTAGAAGACTGGCCATTAACCTTTCCTGTCAAGGTTTTACTGCTCCTTGTGTCACAAAGAAGAACAAGCTTAACTAAGCACTTTGTAAATGATCTGTTATACTACTGGGCAACTTTACCTACCTTACTTAAAGCTAATCCATCGAATACAACTGTCTGCTTGGTTTTATTATTTTCACATAAGCTTTGATCGCTCCACTCCACTTCAGCAATACATGCTAACCCTAAACTTCCCCCTGCCACATCCCCAACTCTCCACCTCACCCAAATAAAACTTTATCCACAATACTGCCCCTGCACAAAATATTCAGACACACACCACATACATTATCACACATATGCAGCATTAAATCTAAAAATGACCTCAAGGTTATACTGCTAAACGCCAGGAGTCTTAACATGAAACTGCACTCATGGGAAGCGGTCTTCAAATGGAAGATGTGGACATTTGTGCAGTCATGACACCTGGTTTAAGGCTGTGGAATGCACCTGTGCCATACCGGGTTACACCTTCCACACGTTCAGACCACATACTGAAGGCATGAAAACGAAAGGAGGTGGTGTATCAATATTCATTAAAGATAAATACACCTCCATATTGGTTAAACAGCACAATTCCCTGGAAATACTTCAGGTGCAATTAGCTGTTGGTAGGGCACCTATTCAAGTCATTGCCAGCTACAGGAACTCCATGAATCAAAACACCCACTCTGCCTATTTGGATCTACTTGATTCTATCAAGATACATTTGAACACCATGGCTTTGGGTGACTTTAACTATCCATCCATTGACTGGGTAAATTACTCATGCTCAAATTCACTTGCCCAAAGGTTCTTCAACGTCATTAAATCCAATTCAATGGAGCAGCTGGTTGACACTCCCACAAGGGGTGCCAAATCCTGGATCTGGTGCTTAGCAATATGGGGGACCACTGTAGCACTCCCACTGTGAGGTCTTCCCTAGTGAAATCTGACAACATATCAGTCTTATTTGTAGTAACTATCATACCTGATCCCCCCCCCCCCCCAGCAGCAACTAAACTAAAAAACTTCTCCAAAGTAGACTATAACCTCTTACGCAATGGTATAAATAGCTTCACTGCATCTCTCCCCTCAGATGGAAATAGCAACTATGCCGAGTTCTACAACAATATGCAACACCTATATAACTGCAATGACTCAGTCACACCTGTAGGACCAAAACAAGCTCTTCAAGGAAGAGCAAACCTCCTTGGTGGACATCTGCCATTAATAGGCTTTACAATAAGAGGAAGAAACTGCTGTCTAAGAGTAAGAGGGAGGGAACCCTAAACTGCAAACACTCCTTCCTCAGCTTTAACAAGCAAATAGGACTCTTTGTGCAGTCCTCCAAAGCAAACTACAAATATCCAAATTAGCTTCTTCAACTAAGGCATTATTTAGTTACATCTGGTAGAGTGGTCCTAGCTACAGAGTACTCAGAAAAGTGACTACTTTCTGGATTTAAGTATCTTTGCTGTTTTTTTACTTGGAATAGCTTCTGTAGCTTAAGCTGAACAAGCTTAAACTGTTTTTTAGCTGTTTGCTACATTATTTTAAAATCTGCACTTAAAGTTACTTTTTAGTCGAATTTGATCGAAAGTTTGTTTGTTTGTTTGTTTAATTTAACTGTTGAGGCTGCCCACTAAAGTGTGCTAGCCTGTGTAACTGATTTATCACTGTTTCTGCATTTTCTGTGTGTTTCTATCAAAAAACAAAAAATAATCCTTGTTTTCCCACCTTTCCTCGACTAGTTTAGACCAGTTTACAGGCATTGCTGAATTCTGGGCTGTGGTGTAGTTCCTGTGTTGTCCATTACCTTACTTGGATAGAAGGAAGTTTCTTTGCTCACCAGTGGGAGTGGGGAGCCTTGAGCAGCCTACCTGTCCCTGTAGGAAGTGACCTCAGCACAAGAGCTGTAGTAATTGGTTGTTTTAGACCATTTCTAGCTCTTTTGTAGTTCCCTGTTTAAAATCCGCCTCTGGGCATTTTTTTCTAGCTATACTGCTCAGACAAGCTCCTCGTGGTCCTGCAGAGTGGTCATAGCTACAGAGGACTCAGAAAAGCGACTACTTTCTGGATTTAAGTATCTTTGCTGTTTTTTACGTGGAATAGCTTCTGTAGCTTAACCTGAACAAACTTAAACTTTTTTTAGCTGTTTACTGCATTATTTTAAAATCTGCACTTAAAGTTACTTTTTAGTCGAATTTGATTGAAAGTTTGTTTGTTTGTTTAATTTAACTGGTGAGGCTGCCCACTAAAGTGTGCTAGCCTGTGTAACTGATTTATCACTGTTTCAAAAAACAAAAAAACAAAAAAATAATCCTTGTTTTCCCGCCTCTCCTCGACTAGTTTAGACCAGTTTACAGGCATTGCTGTATTCTGGGCTGTGGTGTAGTTCCTGTGTTGTCCATTACCTTACCTGGATAGAAGGAAGTTTCTTTGCTCAGCAGTGGGAGTGGGGAGCCTTGAGCAGCCTACCTGTCCCTGTAGGAAGTGACCTCAGCACAAGAGCTGTAGTAATTGGTTGTTTTGGACTATTTCTAGCTCTTTTGTAGTTCCCTGTTTAAAATCCGCCTCTGGGCGTTTTTTTCTGGCTATACTGCTCAGACAAGCTCCTCGTAGTCCTGCAGAGTGGTCCTAGCAACAGAGAACTCAGAAAAGCGACTACTTTCTGGATTTAAGTATCTTTGCTGTTTTTTTACTTGGAATAGCTTCTGTAGCTTAACCTGATCAAGCTTAAACTGTTTTTTAGCTGTTTGCTGCATTATTTTAAAATCTGCACTTAAAGTTACTTTTTAGTCGAATGTGATCGAAAGTTTGTTTGTTTGTTTAATTTAACTGTTGAGGCTGCCCACTAAAGTGTGCTAGCCTGTGTAACTGATTTATCACTGCTTCTGCATTTTCTGTGTGTTTCTATCAAAAAACAAAAAAACAAAAAAATAATCCTTGTTTTCCCGCCTCTCCTCGACTAGTTTAGACCAGTTTACAGGCATTGCTGTATTCTGGGCTGTGGTGTAGTTCCTGTGTTGTCCATCACCTTACTTGGATAGAAGGAAGTTTCTTTGTTCACCAGTGGGAGTGGGGAGCCTTGAGCAGCCTACCTGTCCCTGTAGGAAGTGACCTCAGCACAAGAGCTGTAGTAATTGGTTGTTTTGGACCATTTCTAGCTCTTTTGTAGTTCCCTGTTTAAAATCTGCGTTTGCACAGCTTTGCGCAGTTGTGCGCATAGCGCAGCACTGGTTAAACAAGGTTAAACTTCTTCTGGCTCCGCCAAGTCTCCTCTTCAAATTTTCCCTTAAGGAAGCTCTACTATTAGTATAATCAGACTACTCGCTATATTATAAGCCTAGCACTTGTTCTCAAAACTTCTCTACTAAGTAAGCACTCTCATACTAAGTAAAGCACTACATCCACCTGCCACCCCTGTGAATATCCACTTCCCTTAAAGGCACAGCACTCCCTTATACTGTTCTAGCATGTCGAGTGGTAGATTACTGGCGTCCTCTCCAGTTCAGCTGGTTAATCTGGGTATCTTGAGACAATGCTACAATTGTCTCATGTACACAGACAACCCTCTCCTCCTCCCAACAAACACAAATACATGTGAGAGATGCAACTATATAGCCAAACTGGAGGCTGAACTCTCTCAACTCAGGGCTGGCATGACCAGACAGGAGGAGATGGTAACCACACACACAACAAACCCAGTCCCACATAGACCTACCACAACTGCAAACCAAACACATAAAACACAAAGACATACTCGGAGGCTCTAAAAAACTTACCAAAACAACAGAGGCTCCCAAAGCAGACATCCAAAAATCCACCACCTCAAAACAAAACACATGCAACGCATACTTCAATAAATCAGTGTGTCAACCAATCACAGCCCTTAAGGCCAAACACCATGCCTGATACACTAGTAATAGGTGACTCTATAGTCAGACACACTGATGTCCCGCTTACCAGGCTGAACAAGGAGAGGGTGACTGTGAGCTGCCTATTGGGAGCTAGGATCTGCCACATAACACACGCACTCAGGTCACTCCAAAGCAAGTACAAATAAGACTCCGTCATTGTCCATGCTGGCGTGAATGACCTGAGATGTACCTCCCTGGACTACATGAAAAGAGACATAGGGGAGCTCTCTGATTATATAGCCCAGGCAGGTATGACCCTGACCCTGAGCAGCATCTTGCCCTCACCAAGAATGATGCCACAATACAAAGACAAGATGATCAGCTTTAACAATTGGCTTAAGTACTGGTGTTATTCTAAGGGGATCCAATGTCTGTCTGCCTAGGATGACATGTTGGACAAGCCACGCTGCTTCGCAAGGGATGGCTTACACCTGTCACCACTGGGCTTCCGGATATTGGCTAAGGCTCTTGCTACCCCCATAGTGCCTTTTTTAGGCAAGGCTCAAAAGACAAACCCACCTCCTTAGAAAACAAAAATGGAAGAAAACTAAGGGTAATGCTGCTCAACACCAGAAGTCTAAATCTCAAGATGCAGGCACTCGATGCACTCCTCAGCATGGAGAACATCGACGTCTGTGCAGTAACTGAAACCTGGTTCAAGGCTCCTGAGAGCACCCCAGCACTACCAGGCTATACCTCGTATCATGCTTTTCGGCCCCAAAACCCGGGCCGAACCACAAAGGGAGGGGGAGTGTCCATATTCATCAAGGACACCCACACCTCCAGGTTAGTAGCAACACAGGAAGCATCAGAGACCATACAGGTGCAACTAACCATAGGCTAAACTGCTATACAACTGGTAGCATGTTACAGACCACCCTCCCAATCTCAGGAACCCCACTCAGCCTTCCTGAAGACATTGGAGGATATGAATGTATCACAAAATACCATCATACTGGGAGACGTCAACTACCCAAACATAGATTGGGTACATTATTCTAGCCCTAACACCCTAGCCTAAAGGTTCCTGGAATTCATAAATTCAAATGCACTGGAACAACTAGTCACCTCTCCCACTAGGGGAGATAATATACTAGACCTGATCATCACAAACATGGGGACAAAATGCTCCACACTGGAGGTATACCCCTCACTAGTGAGATCTGACCACAAACTAATCACCCTGGATATACATATCCCACCTCCACCCCCAGCACAAAAGACCACAGTGAAAAACTTCTCAAAAGCAGACTTCACTCTTCTTAAGACTGAGATGGTATCCTTTAAGCCCACTGGGCCAGTGGATACCACATCCCACAATGCCAAATCCTTCACAAATGCTTTCTATGGACATCTCCAAGAATGCATGGATCATGCAATCCCAAATAAATCCAAGTCCCTCTCCACCAAAGGCAAGCGTCCTGTCTGGTGGACCTCAGCCATTAACAAATTGTATAACAAAAGAAGGAAGCTACTGCACGTCAGAGCAAAATCCCATAAAGGGAAGACATCTCTGATCAACATTAGCAGAAAACTACATTCTCTCATAAAAACATCCAAGGCCAACTTTGAGAGAAAAATCGCTAAGGACACTAAAGATAACCACAAAGCCTTCTTCAGCTATGTTAGAAACCTGGGCGGAAACCCAAAGATATGCTCAGAGTTAGTTCACAACAACAAAAAATACACTGAACCCAGAGATATTGCCAGCATTCTGGCTGACAGGTTCAGTGCAAATTTCTCCCCTCCCTCACCCCCAAAAGAAGAAATACTTATCCCAGCTGAATGTAATCTCCCTGTCATCTCAGACGTCCAAGTGAGAACCGCCCTCAACAAAGCTAAAAACACAGCATCAATGGGACCTGACGGTATCCCGGGTTGCGTGCTACGTGAACTCCAAGAGGAGCTAAACCCGCACATAAAAATGCTATTCAACCTTAGCCTTACTACAGGATATGTACCTGAACACTGGCGTACAGCAACAGTGGTCCCACTCCACAAAGGGGGTACCTCTACAGACCCTGGGAACTACCGCCCCATAAGCTTAACCAGCCTGGTCTGCAAAGCTATGGAAAGAATCATTATGGAACTCATAAACAGAGACATAGGGGACCTACAGACACTTGGCCCCACCCAGTTTGGCTTTGTAAAGGGCAGATCCTGCCTTTTGAACCTGGTTGACTTTTTTGAAACAGTCACTAGAGCCATTGATGAGGGCAAAGCAGTCCATACAGCCTACCTGGACTTGGCTAAGGCCTTCGACACAATACCCCACTCAGGCATCATAGATAAGCTCAACAGCTTAAACGTAAACCCTTAGGTCACTAGATGGGTTGCAAACTGGCTAAAGGACAGAACCCATAAATTTAAAATCGCTGGAGCAATGTCAGACTCAAAGCCAGTCACAAGTGGTGTCCCACAGGGATCTGTCCTGGGACCCCTCTTGTTCAGCATTTATTTCTCAGATGTTAAAGCAAACATGGGAGGGTTGTGGCTGACAAAGTTCACAGATGACTGCAAACTAGGCGCCATAGTCGATACACCAGTGGACACATGCATCCTACAAAAAGGCCTCACAGAAACGGACAACTGGTGCCGGAGTCATGGCCTTAAACTAAATGCCAAAAAATGTATAGTCATCCCCTTTGGGAAAAACAAAGTACCCACAAATTATCACATAGACAGCAACCCACTGAGTACAGAAAAAGTAATCAGAGACCTAGGGACCCAAGTCAACAGCGACCTCTCATTTGACACCCACGTTGCCAAAGTGGTTAGAAAAAACATTCTACCTTGCACACCTCATCATGAAGGGATTCACATCCAGATCCAAGGATGTCATTGTACCCCTATACTCCTCCCTCATCAGACCCATGATTGAGTACAATGCCCCATTTGGTATGTACCTCACCCGGCATTTGCAACAGCTGGAGAGATGATAAAAGTACCTCACCAGGAGGATCAAGGGTCTCCAACATATGTCTTATTCTGCCAGACTAAAGAAACTTCAGCTCTATTCAGTAGCATACCGCCTGCTCAGAGGTGATATCTGCCTGACGTACAAGGCCATGTCCAATCAGGATCTGATGGATATGCTCCATCTCAAAAAAATCCAAATCCATCAGTACCACAAGAGCTAAAGACTTAAACCTCGGCACAAGTATGAATAGGACATGCTGGAGGGATAGATTCATAACCCAGAGGCTTCCCATGCTTTGGAACAAGATCCCAATTCATATTAGGCAGATCCCCTCACTGACTCTCTTCAAGAGAAATCTTGATGAGTGGATGGGAGATCGTAAGTTTACCCCAGGGGTCACATCTGTGTCACTGCTAGACAGGGGCAGAGGAAACTAATTATATTATATAAGGGGACCTTCACTGTGTCACTACTAGACAGAGGCACGGTATTCTAAATTTATTCTGTACATTTTTGTACCATTTCATGGGGTGGCAAAAGCCACATCACTATGGCTAGGCTTACAAATGCCCCAGGGCAGATAGCCTAGTACTAAACTATGAAACTATGAAACTATGAAAAGGAAAGGCCCAAGTTTGTGCCAAACTGGTAATTAATAATACCAGATATACTGAGCCTGTGGATGTAGTTAACCTGTTGGCTGATGAGTTCTGTGAAAACTTCCCTCCCCTGCCCCCCTCACAAATACCATATGGCAACCCTACCACCTGTCCCCTACCTCGTATCTCTAAAGAGCAAGTCATAAACACCTTCTCTAAGGCCAAAAACACAGCATTTATGGGACATGATATCATCCCAGGCTGCATCCTATATGAGCTCCAACAAGAATTAGCAACACGACTGAGTACTCTTTTCAATCATAGTCTAAACACTGGCTTCATCCCAGGAAAATGGCCACTATAATTCCCTTGCACAAACATAACCTATTAGCCTGACTAGCCTTATCTGCAAGGACATAGAGTGAATCATCATGGACCTTATCAACAAAGATATAGATAATCTCCAAACACTTGACCCTACTCAGTTTGGATTTGTCAAAGGGAGATCATGCCTGTTAAGCCTGGTGGACTTCTTCGAGACAGTCACCAAGGCCCTGGATGAGGGCAAATCCGTGCATACAGCCTATCTAGACTTTACCAAGCCTTTTGACACTATCCCCCACTCAGGCATCATTGACAAACTCACCCAGCTAGGTATCAAGCTTTATATCATTAGATGGGTCACTAACTGACTCAGTGACAGAACACATATAGTCAAAATAGGGGAATCCAGCTCCAACAGCAGACCTGTAACCAATGGTGTTCCACAGGGATCAGTCCTGGGACCTCTACTGTTTGGAATCTATTTCTCCGAAATACAAGCTAAAACTAAAGGTCTGTGGCTGACAAAGTTTGCTGATGACTGCAAACTGGGAGCGGCCATAGAATCTCCACACGATATCAACATCCTACAAGAGGGTCTTACACAAACAAATGATTGGTGCCAAAGTCATGGCCTTAAACTCAACGCAAAAAATGTAGTATCATCCCTTTCAGTAAGTGCGATGTTCCTGCTAACTACCACATCAATAATAACAACAACACCCTAAGTACGCACTCAGTGGTGAGAGACCTTGGCACACAGGTTGACAGCAACCTTACCTTTGATTACCATGTCTCCACAGTGGTAAGAAGACCATTCTATATTGCTCATCTCATAAGTAAGGGCATTGCTTCCAGAAAAAAAGAAATGATAACCTCCCTGTACTCTTCCCTCATCAGGCCAATAATTCAGTACAACTCCCCTTTTAGTATGTACCTTTCCAAGAACTGCAGCAATTGGAGAGACCACAAAGATTCCTCACAAGGAAAATTCAAGGTCTTCAGCATCTGTCCTATGTGGATCGTCTGAAATCACTGTCACTTTATTTTGTTTCATACAGACTACACAGATGAGATCTCTGCTTTGCATATAAGGCAATCTCTGACCTTGCTTTATTGGAAATGCTGTACATCCACAAGTCATATTTTATTTATTTATTTTTATTTATTTTACATTTATTAACCGGGGGTGTCTGACTGAGCTGAAAAGGCCCTTTTTCAGCAGAGGCCCAGGGAGAGAAGCTCCACAAAGAAAAATTACAGACACATTTAGTTATTTAGACATGATCAGTATACACACAAATTACAGGAGACATGTTTTTACAGTGGTATGCAGCACATAAACAGTTACAGTGGAGAGAACAAACAAAAAAAATATTAATTTAAAAAATAAAGGTAATTAACAGATTTGTGGTGTACAGCTGAAATTTGGAACATAGGTAGAATACATACATAGTACACAGGTACAGTACATACATTGTAGATTAGCCAGTGTTTGTGAGTAAGACTGAAAATTATTATCAAGTGCTCTAGATTTTGCATGTATGTGTTATCCGCTTTCACTAGCCTGGGGTGCAATCATGGCACTGCCAACTTTCCTTGAGGTGTTGCCTGATGAGGTCTTTAAAGGAGGCTTTGGATGATGTGTTTTGTATGCTTGTAGGGACAGAGTTCCATTTTTTAGCCACTGAACTACTATATAGTGCATCTCCAAAGCTATTGTAGCTGTTGGTGACTTCTAGTAGTAGTTTGCTTGATGATCTAAGAGGCCTTTTGTCTGAGTGATGTTGTACTAGGTTTTTGAAGGCAGGACACTTATTGGGGACGTAATAGATAGAATGACAGAGGCAGAGCTGATTGTAGGTTAAGAGGTTGGGCAGTTCAAGCCAGTGGAGCTGTCTCAAAGCAGTACAGTGATGAGTTCTATATGAGCAATTTGCAGCAAAGCGGGCACTTCTGTTATAGCAGGCTTCCATTTTGCTTAGTTCAGTTTTGTTGAGATTAGTCAGAATGGGAGATGCACAGAGTAGGGTGGATAGAAGTTGGGAGTGAGCAATGGCTGATCTTGTGTTGTTGGTAAGAAATGGTTTGATACGGTAGAGCGACCCCAGTTTGGCATGTACTTTTTTAATAGTTAAGTTGAGATGACTATCAAATTTTAGGTGGGAGTCTATGGTTATTCCCAATAGCTTAGCCTGTGCCACTGGAGCAATTGGAGTAGCATTAGTGGAGTAGATAGCGAATTGACTGTTATTTTTTGTTAGAACTGGTTATAATCATAAGCTGAGTTTTCTTTGGATTGAGGATAAGTTGGGCTTTGGTAAGGTAGTTTTCAACGTCAGAGAATGCTAGTTGAGTTGTTTACAGGAGGGTGGGAATGTTTTGTGCAGCACAGATTAAGGTAGTGCCATCTGCATACTGAATTATAGATGCATGCTGTGTGGAGGTATGGAGGTCATTTGTGACGACTGTGAATAGTAGTGGTCCTAAGATAGAACCCTGTGGGACTCCTATAGTTATGGGCAGCTGAGAAGAGAGAGAATTTTCCCATTTCACAGCTTGGTACCTGTCAGTTAAGTAGCTTTGGAACCAGGTAAGAGTGGAATTTGATAGATGATATTGGTTTAGTTTGTTTAGCAGAATTTGGTGTGAGACTGTGTCAAATGCTTTGGACATATCCAAAAAAAGAGTTGACACTTGTAGGCCTTCATTTTTGAGACGGTTTACTGTTTCTGTGAAGCAGAGGAGGGCTGTAGTGGTACTATGGGCAGGTCTGAAACCATGCTGAGTAGGTGATAGGATGTTGCTGTCTAGGAGATAGTTTAGCATCTGGGTATGGATGCATTTTTCTAGGATTTTGGCCAGGGGGGAGAGTAAAGCAATGGGTCTGTAGATATTAAGTTCAGTGGAGGTCCCGCCTTTATGTATGGGTGTAACATAGGATATTTTCCAGTGTTTGGGCACATAGTTTTCAACAACTGATCTGTTTATGAGAGTGGAGACTGGGATAGCAATAGCATCTGCTGTGAGTTTCAAGAAATAGCTGGGGAGTAGGTCGGCTGCTGTTGATGAGGTTTTTAGTTTGGACAGCATGCTTTTGATTGAAGTGGTGGAAACTGTTTTGAGGGTAAAGCTTGTATTAGTGTTATTTGTGTTGGGGGGGATAGTGAGGAAGGAACTGTCCTGTGATACTAAGGATAGAATTGAGTTCACAAAGTGGGAGTTGAATTGTGTTTCGATGGGAACTTTAGTGTCAGGGGTGGTTGGTTTGGGGGTAGCCTTTTGGGTGGATTTTAGTAGCTGGTTTACATTTTTCCAAAATCTTTGCGGGTTGTGTTGGTATTTAGTTTGTAATGTTGTGCAGTAGGATTTTTTGTCCAGCTGAATGCATTTTTTTGCACGGTTGCGCAGTTCTTGGTGCTTAGTTAGGCTTTGTGTTTCTTTGTTTTTTTGATAGTAAAACCAGGCAGTGTCTCTGGACTTGAGGATTTGTTTGGTTTCTTCACTGAGCCAGGGGTTTGTGGAGGTTCTAACCTTGATTTTGCGCAATGGAGCGACAGTGTCTAGGTGTTGTAGAAATGTTTTGTTGAAATATGCTACAGCCTGGTCAAGTGGGAGGGTTTTTAGAGGGGTCCAATCACAGTTACAGAGTAAAGTGTTGAGGACCTCAGGAGAGAATTTTTTTGTGTTTCTAGTGGACATATAGTTAGCGGTTTTGCATAGGCTTGTTCTACTACGTATAAAGTATATTATGCTGTGGTCACTTAAGGTGTCTGGGAGACTGCCTGTGTGAGGGTACAATGTGGGGTTGTTAGGACCCAGTCAAGGATGGATTCACTTTTAGATTTTTTATCATATCTAGTTGGACTTTGGACTAGCTGCTGGTAGCCATGGAGATTTATTAGATTACTTGGTGGTTCTGATATACAGGTGAACCAATCTAGGTTGAAGGGTTTCTTGTAAGTATGTGGAAGAACACCAGGATAAGAAGTCTTCAAGGCTAGCAGGTGTATTACCAGGTGGAATATAGATCACAATTGTGGTGATGACCTTTTTAGGGTGAAGTTGCAGTTGTGAGATAAGTATGTCCCAATTATTGTTGGAGGGGTAGGAGTTTGGTAATTGACGGACAGTTAAGTTTGACTTGTACAGTAAGGCAGTTCCACCCCCTTTACGAAGTGGTCTGTCTTGTCTAATGATATTGTAGCCGCTAGGGACAACTTCTGAGTTAGCTATGTTTTTATTTAGCCAGGTTTCTGTTAAAGCAACTATGTCTGGGGAGTAGTGTGCTATTGTGGCCTGGAGTTCAGGTATTTTATTTTTGATACTTCTAATATTAATATTTAGCATTAAAAGATGGTTGGTTTTGCTGCTATTGTTGATTTGCCCAGGGATGAAGAAAGTGGGGATGTTATGTTCTGACATTTGTGTTGGAGCAGTTTGAGTTGGACAGGATGGATTTGGGCCTGGGTTGGGGTGGATATCCCCACTTATGATGAGCATGGAGTTAAAATGGTTATACAGATGTTGGAGTTTGGTGAGGAGTATGAGAAGGTATTGTGTTTTTTTGGAGTAGGAATGAGAGCATATGTGTTTAGTCCTGAATTGGTCCATTATGTAGTTATTGAATAACTGTGGGCAGATATTATTATAATGTGTGGTGTCTGTATACGAGAGTGCATAATGCAGTGTTGTGCTACTAAGTTTAGGGATATTGCTAGAGTGATAACTTGTGGTGTTGTAAAGAATTATGAGAAGACAGATTAGACTTAGTTGTGTGATAGTCATGTTTATAAAGTTTAAGTTGTTTCTAGGTGGGGGGGGGGGTCTGAATAGGAATTATAGGGTTGCACTATATGCGGATGGGGAAGTAGTGTGGGTGATGTAAAAAATGCCTAGTGGGAATGAGAGTGATTGGGAGTATTTTGTGTGGAGCAAGTTGTTGTGGTATAATGTGATATGACTTGAGGAGCTGTGATTGATGGAGGTGATGTGAAGGTGAGGTGTGGGCGTGGCTGTGATTACTATAAATGTAGAGGTAGTGGGGGCGGGAGGGAATAGGGGGCAGGGCAAGGGAGCGGAGAGAGCCCGAGCGTTAGCGAGGGCGAACGGAGTGGGGCAGAGCCAACCAAGACAAAAGAAAACGTTAATTATTACTTTATAAATCTGAACACTTTTAAAACAAATTCATGAGGTCTAATGGCTTACCGGCAAGCAGAATGTAATTGCTGAGGAGCACTTGTGTCCTGGTGGGAGACTAGAAATTTAAAGATGGCTCCATGCTCAGCAGGATTCTAATATAGACTTTGTATTGGGGGAGGGAGATAGCACAAGTGGTGTAAACCCGGTGGAATGCAAAGAAACCAGAGAGGCAATCAGTGGAAATCAGTGAAGGCCTCAGAGAGGGTAAGTAATAATTCAAACTACCTGTAAAGTGAAGGAGAGAAAAGACAGCAAAGTTTATTAAGGTTGAGAGTGTGTCTTCACATTGACTTGCTGATTAGTAACCAGTTTGTGCACAGATTAGAGTAGGGAGATACATTAGCAATGAAGGGGAATGTATAGAGATGCAAATAAACAGGTGGGCCTCCAAGTGATACAAACTAAGGCAGAAAGCACTGAGAGGGCTGCTTGATGGTTAATTTAGTCACAGGGATGTGAATTAAATGTATACTGTCTATTGGACAGTTAGGATTACTGTACTAGCGGGGGGGGCACAAGGCTACAACAGTCAGTTTTATTAGCAAGCTGAGAACTACTAAGAAATACTGCTAATGTAATAGCTTCACTCTCATAAAACATAGAAGTAGAATTCCTGGGTGGACTGACCCTGCTCTTCAGGCTCAAAATGTATATGCTTGTTTAGTTTGCAGTACTGATTCCTTCTTATACTGTATGGGTGGAGTGGTAGCCGCAGACTGCAGATTTGCTTGAGTGTGCTCCTGCTCTTGAGGC
Source organism: Protopterus annectens (assembly GCF_019279795.1). Classification (NCBI taxonomy): domain Eukaryota; kingdom Metazoa; phylum Chordata; order Ceratodontiformes; family Protopteridae; genus Protopterus; species Protopterus annectens. Next base: position 31,599,648 of record NC_056737.1, read on the forward strand.
TCAAAATGTATATCCTTGTTTAGTTTGCAGTACTGATATGGTACACTGGTTACTTGCCTTAACCTGATAAGTGACATTAATAGAACCTGCTGGAGGGACAGATTTGTCTCTCGGAAGTTACCACACCTTTGGAACAGACTCCCACTTCATGTCAAACAGAGCATCTCATTGGCCCTCTTCAAACGCAATCTGGATGACTGGATGGGTAACCATAAATTCACCCTAGGTGTTCCATCTGTGTCCCTCTTGGACATGGCAATAGATGCTGATCGTGGAAATAACGGTAGAACTTGGCTAGGCTTGTAAGGTCCCTAGGGGCATTAGCCTACTAACGTCCTATGATCCTGTGATCCTATCTCCTTACCTAGCCCTTACTCTAACTCTAACCCACAAAAACGCATGTGCAAACACTCTCATCTGTAATGCATAATGTTTCCTAGATTTAAGTTACCTACATAAATTCCATTTAAGTAAATGTGATAACTCCAAACCTTGACAAAAATCATGTTCAGCAACCCACACTTTTGACCAGTTTCCAAAACACAAAACCCACGAAATGAAGTATTCAACTATATGAAGATAACCCATGTAAAGTCCATTATAAACCTGAACAAAGCAACTTACATTTTCCTGTTTTTCCTCTAAGCAGGTTAAAAAGGGCACATAGAAGAACAGGCCAACATATTAGATAACATTATACTGTAATATAACATCTCCAAAGGAGAACTCACATTTCTTACAGCAGGAAGAAAAGTCACTGAAAGCAGAACTATAAGACAGGCACCAGAAAAGAAGGTGTACAAACGTACAAACATACACACACACACACACACACACACACACACACACACAAGGGAAAGTAGTCCCAAGAAAAGAAAGTGCCTGCCTGAGAGTTTAATCTGAATCAGCTCACCACATTGACAGCATCAAAAAGGCGCTCCTTAGGAATCGGGTTAGTAATTAACAAGGTCTTCTCTTGCAAAAGCAGTACTGATTTCAGTCCCTCTGCAGTGCAATCTGTCACAATCCAGCCAGAGTCACGCGTGCTTGAAGGGAAACCACCCTGAAATGGAAAAGAAGTTCAGAAAGAACACTAAGTGCAGAGCATATAAATCCAGAAAGACCTTTAATTCCAGTTCAGCACATTACTCTTAAGAAGAGCTTACTGTGGGTAGAGATGGAAAGGAGCTACTAGAGACTAACCTTTTTAACAAAGCCTACTATGATTAATTTGGTTCAGCTACAGAAACACCAGCTGGAAACAAAGAAACAATGGACTGAGCAGACTATGCACACAATTTGCCGAGTACAGTGCATTAATATGACCAAAACAAAGAACAGAGCTTCTTAAAGCCACTGTAATTCATTATTCAAGTTCATGAATATGACAACAGACTGAAGATTCAACAGTAATTTTATTTTTATTTTTCCTGTGTTTGATCTATTACACACCATTACTCACCTTGGTCATCTGTCGATAGTATTTCTGGTAGTCTGGAGGATTGTCCAGGACCTAACACAAATAAAAAAATTAAAACAAGAGCAGCAATTTCTGTGAGCTTTCTAATCATAAAACTACAGAACAGTAATATGAATCCTGTAATGAAAGTGCAGAGGCATACATATATAATATATATATATATATATATATATATATATATATATATATATATATATATATATATATATATATATATATATGTGTGTGTGTGTGTGTGTGTGTACACACCTCTACATAATGGTAAAAAGTCACAAATATAATTACACAAATAACCAGGAAAAATAAACTCAGCACCACCTCCTTGCTCAGATATTGTTTGGAAATCTTGAAACTGCTTTGTACTACATTCAGTTTTTGTGCTATTGATGTATTCAGGTATTATAAAGGCAGAAGGTTTTCCTTTTTCCACTAAAAAGAAAACATTTAGGAGTCCTCCTCAAGTCTATATAAATAAATGTTCATTAGCTAAAAAAATTAAAAAAAAATAATAATCATGATGGCTTATTTCTCAATTTTTGCATCCAGAGTTAGAGACAAAGCAAAAAATAATTAGGAAAAAAAAGTAAGTAATATTAACTTAGAACTTCTTAAAATAATTTCAAGTTTTAGGAAGAATGGAGCAAAAGTCTGAGAACAAATTAGAAGAGCACCTCAAAAATCTGGATAGCTGAGGGGGAGTTCGACTGCACTAAAGATCAAGGTCGTTTAGGTTCATAGTTTCATAGGTGTGTGCTAGGCTAATGGCCCTGGAGCCTTTACAAGCCTAGCCCATAGGATTAGCCTGGCATTGTGCCACCCAACCTTAGTTCCCAGTACCTCTATCGAGTAAAGCCACTGGAGTGATCCCTGGGGGAACTTTCTACTTCCCATCCACTCATCAAGATTTCTCTTGAAGAGGGCCAGTGAGATGCTCTGCTTGACATGTATGGGAAGTCTATTCCATAGCATGGGCAGTCTCTGGGTTATGAACCTGTCCCTCCAGCATGTTCTGTTGATTGTGGTAATGAGGTTGAGGTCGCTGGAGCTTGTAGTGCGGAGGGATTGGGATTTCTTCAGATGCAGCATTTCTAACAGTATGTCCTGTTGATTGTGGAAATGAGGTTGAGGTCTCTGGAGTGTGTGGTGTGGTGGGATTGGGATTTCTTTAGATGTAGCATTTCTAACAGATGTGGGTCAGACTTGGCTTTGTAAGTCAAGCAGAGATCACCTCTAAGTAGGTGATATGAGACAGAGAATAGTTGGAGTTTTTTGAGTCTGTCCATATAGGACAGATGTTTAAGGCCTAGGATCCTCTTTGTGAGGTACTTTTGCTGTCTCTCCAGTTATTGCAGGTGTTTAGTGAGGTACATACCAAATGGGGCATTGTACTCAAGGACTGGCCTAATGAGGGAAGAGTAGAGGGAGACAATGACATCTTTCTTCCTGGATGCAAAACCCTTAGTAATGAGATGTGCCACATAGAAGGACTTTCTAACCACAGTGGCAATATGGTGGTCAAAAGAGAGGTTGCTGTCAACCTGCGTTCCCAGATCTCTTATAACACCTTCTGTGTTCAGTGGACTACCATCAATGTGGTAATTCATGGGAACCAGGTTTTTCCCAAAGGGGATGATGACACATTTTTTTGGCATTGAGCTTAAGGCCATGGTTCTGACACCAGTCATTGGTCTCAGTGAGGCCTTTCTGTAGGATGTCAACATCACTTGGGCAGTTAATAATAGCTCCCAACTTGCAATCATCAGCAAACTTTGTCAGCCAGAGTCCCTTCATGTTGGCCTGAACTTCCGAGAAGTAGATACCAAACAGGAGAGGATCCAGGACAAAACCAGGGTTCTACCTGTGAGCCAGTTTGCAACCCACCTAGAGATATAGGGGTTGATGCCTAGCGTAGTGAGTTTCTTTATGATTCCTGAGTGGGAAATGGTACCAAAGGCCTTGGCCAGATCAAAGTAGGCTGTAAGAACCACCTTGCCTTTAACCACAGCTCTGGTGACTGACTCAAAGAAGTTGACCAAGTTGAGCAGACATGATCTACCCTTCACAAAACCAAACTGTGTGGGATCCAGAGTTTGGAGATTCCCTACATCCTTGTTTATTATGTCCATGATGATGTTTTGCATATCAGACTCATCAGGCTAATGGGGCAATAGTTCCTAGGGTCTGTAGTCACTCTTCCTTTGTGGAGAGGGATGACTGTAGCAGTGTGCCATTCATTAGGGACAAAGCCTGAGGTCAGCCTATGGTTGAATAGGGCACACAGGTGAGGTGCCAGTTCACTCTGTAGTTCATGTAGAACACAGCCAGGGATATTGTCAGGTCCCATAGAAGCTGTATTTTTGGCCTTGGACAGTGCTGTTTTAACCTGTGCAGCAGTAATACTGGGTGCCTGGCAATCGACTGGTATTGTGACTAGTCCTGGGTGGGGGGAGAGGGGTAAAGTTGACACTGAATCTGTCGGCCAGTATATTGGCAATATCTGTTGGCTCGGTATAGGAGGTACCATTGTGCAGTAGCTCAGAGCAAATCTGGGTATTGCCATGGAGATTCTTTACATAACTTTAGAAGGCCTTGTGGTTGTCTTTAGTATCTGTTGCATTTCTGTTTTCATAGCTAGCTTTAGAGGATTTGATGAGGGATCTCATCTTTTTGTTGAGGCTGATAAGGGAGTTTTACAAGTCTTGGGACTTCACCTTATTCTGCATTAGTTTTCTCCTTCTGTTGTAGAGTTTGTTTATGGCAGGGGACCACCAGATTGGCTTCCTTTTTTTGGAGGAGAGCATCTTGGTTCTATTGGGTATAGCAAGATCCATGCATTTGTGCACATGACCAGCTATTCCCCTCTTGGCTGGAGAGTGCATGGCTTCCAGTTTGGATATATAACTGCATCTCTCACAAGTCTGAGTGTTGGGTGGTAAGAGGAGAGGGTTGTCAGTGTACATGAGGTAGTTGCTAAATTGCCTCAGGATGCCCAAGTTCACCAGGTTAATAGGAAAAAGCACAGGGAGCTGACCTTTAAACATGCCTGGAGGGGGTGGGCATTAATAATAAGTACTTGAGCTGTTTCCTTTTAGAACGTTTAGTACTGGTAGCACTTTTGTGTGCTACAATAATTGCTACAAGAAGTCTGCTTAAGTGCTAGACTAATAAGCTAGTAAAAGTGTAGGAAAGGAGAGAATTAGCAGAGCTAATGGAAAAATTGAAGAGCAGACTTTGGCACCACTCAGAAGCTTACAAACAGTCCTGGATACAGCAAATCTGTATCTGGACTAGACTAGTTACAGAAAAGGTGGGAAACAAGAGCAAATGCGGGCTTTGGTATTCATAAATATCCTTATCTCACACATTTCCAAAGCTGTAGTGTAAAATGCAATGTATGTAAATGAAAAGAAACATACACCACATAACACACATTAGCTTAAAGTCAAATCTATTTAAATAGATTACAGTATTGTGCAGGAAAGTGTCCTGTCTTCTCCTCATATAATGCTGCCAGCTCAGTTAAGTCAGCCTCTTACTTCGCAATACATTATGTAACAGCACTATGTAACAGCACTACCTTTCTCTCATCTAATGATCCCAAATTCTATCCTGAAACTTGGAGATGACTCTTACCTCTTTCTTGGAGTCTGCCATTTCACTCCTTCCAGACAACATTAACCATATCCTCTAGATGTAATTCCCACAGTAATAGCAACTACTTCATCCTTTCAAAACTCCAGATGCCTCGTGTTAAAATACAATTCTTCCCTTGTAGTCTAATTTCATAAAAATAAAAATTTCCAAGCAATCCAGTGATTAGAACATTTTTGGGGTTTTCATTCATTTTTTTTCATTACATATCATTAACGGAAGATCTCCAGATGGGTCAATTATTTCAGCCATCTGGAACACACATGCACATTCCCTCATCAAGATGTTTCTCTTTATGGGGATAGCCCATATGCTTGGCAACTGTATGGATTATTACCAGATTGCAAAAACCAAAGACAAAAATGGGGTCATCAAAGTGTCAGCCTGTTGAGGGGTTCAGTACACCCCAGTCAGTAATCCCTTCTGCATGCCAAATCTGCCTATAAGGAGGAGAGAGATTAGGTTAAGCAAGAGGCAGTCCCTGCCTACGAATGACATCACTGCAAGCCTGATCTACACACAAACATGCATACTTTGACTGTCCACAGTGTCTACCACGGATCTCATACTATCATCTGCACCCCAGGAAAAATAACCTTCATCTTTCCTCCAAATATAGGTTGGAAGGAACAGCCTTGTCTTTCCTACCTCTCTTGATCCACTCCTTCAGCAGCAGGGCCACAAATCAAATCCAAGTTACCTGTGTTATAGACAGGACTTTATTATTCTACACCAGGGAGCCAACAGATGCGTTTATATATGACAAAGTTTTAGGTAGCTCTTTAGTTACACTGCTGTACTTTGGATGATTATACACTTGTCTGATCTCTCTGCCATACCTTGTCTGAAGAATTTGGTATAGATCATTACTGTTGTTATTACTGGTAAAGATTATTATTATTAGTATTATTACTGCTCCACCATTTCCTAAAATACCCTGTCCTAAACCTGCAAAATTAGTTTTCTACTATTGACATGGCCTGTTCCTGAACGAAATTAGCCCAGTGTCCTACAACTATCCAACACACACACACACTCATAACATACCCAACAATCCCAATTACCTTGCACTGTCACCAGTGACCGGCATCTGAATAGAACCACTTTCTCACAACCAGCCACTGGCTGATTAAGGAGTAGAACTCTCTCTCTCTCTGTCGATACCACAGTCAGTAAAAGGGAAGAAGCTGTCACAATCAGTATTGCAGCTGGAAGAAAACAACATTTAAAAGGTTGAAAAATGTCAAGTCTACCTGTGTGATTCTTAAGAACTGGTGGGCACGTTGTAGGCAGGTGATAAATTCAGGATTTTTGTGTGCTCCGGCCTGAAAGCAAAGAAGACAAGCAATAAAAGTTAGGTAGCGCTACAGGCGCAGTGATACAAATTAAACAGCTTACACAATCACAGTCATCCCCATCTGCTACATTTAGAATCAGGTTTATAGTTGTATGAATGATAAGTTGAAATGAAGTAAAACCCAGAAGGTGGTTTCAATGCACAAACAATTTTGACACAGGGCATCTATAAATGAAACACACATTCAAAAGCAAATCTTAACCAGCAAGGTATTTATTTACTTACAGAACTTCTGTTTTAAAAAGGCTAGATTCTTGAAATGAAAAGTGTTTAACTACAACACAGATTGTGAAAATGTCATCCACGCCCCATCCCTGATCATGCAGTCAGTGTCATTTATCAACACTACCTAAAAAGCACTTTATCGATGCTGGACTGAACTACTTCAACTCTTTAAAAATTATACTCAGTGACTCTTTTTAGCCAATTATCCTGCATACAATGTTACAGCCAGCCTACACACCTCCGTGTACTGTTACAGTCAAAGTACTCCTGGACATCAGTAAACTATTCATTGTTTTATTTTTATACTCTTCTGTTGTATTCATGAAGTAAGAATTTTAGCAGTGCTGCAGGAACACATATTTTGGCAAAAAATTACAGGTATTAAGAATGAGATTAGTGGCTGACAAAGAGCAGAGCAGAGAACGCTCTTAGTGAAAATGTAAAATGTACATTAAAATGTCAAAGAACAACCTGGCTCTGTGATGTAGAGGGAGAAACTACTGTCTGTAATACAAATGACTACAATTTAATAAGTGGTTCAAGCACTGGAACAGCCATAGGTAAGGGTGATCAGCAATGGTGGCCTTGTGGCTGCTTTGTTACATGCAAGCAGAGGTAAAGCAGTTCTACCAGAGACATGTATTTGGTTTACTAAACTTGCAACCGCAGTCCTGCACTGTAGGCCTCAAGGTGATGTAAGCACCCATGTTAGGCACCAAGAATCAGGATTAGGGCTAAAACAAAGGCAATAGCAGTACATTATGTACCCACACATGAATTGATTTAGCACTATCCATGTTTATGTGGATATGATAAAAATGAGTATTTAGGAGTATGAATTACAATGATTCTGGTGTGACAGCTAAGGATATGTGGGAAGAGACTAAACAAAAAATACAAAAACTGAGAAAATGAAAGCTTTGTCATATAGATATGGTTAGTAAGATACAAGCAGTCCAAATGTTTTTAGATCATTTAGTATTAAACACAGGTACTGCGGTGGTGGTGCTGCAGTAGTGTTGTCACCTCACAGTTAGACGTTGCCCGTTCAATTCTCAGTTAGAGCGTCTTCTGTGTGTCGACATGCGTGAATGGGCCTTTCTTCATTGAAGGTTGTGCGTTAGGCCCGGCAAGCCAGCACATAAAAATCTACTGCCAATCATTAGCGGACTGGAGTTCCGCTGTGGCGACCCCTAACCGGGAAAAGCTGAAAGACACAAAAAAAGTATTAAACACAGGTCAGGCATATTTTTATCAACCAGAGGAGAAGTTGTGGATAGCAATTAATAAAGAGTTGAACAATTGTATCTGGGAGGGGAAGACAGCAAGAGTCAAGTGGGATAAACTGATTCTTCCAGTAGAACAGGGTGGATTGGTATTACCCGACTTAAAGGTTTATTTCAGAGTTACAAAGTTAAGGCTCATATACATAGCGCAAGCAGAAAACTATAACTCAAAGTGGAAAGGGATGATGATGAAACAGGGAGGAAGGTCAAGAAACAAGGAGCGACTGGGATTTTGCATGTACGCCTTTAAGGAGAATAAAAAAAAATCATACAGAATATTATATCTATAAAGTAGCAGAAAGTATTCTAAGAACTAAGCCAACACAAGAATGTAGAAAGGAGATTCTGATGACAGGTATGACTGCAATTAGGGATATATAAAACAGGCAAGAGGGGGCCGGAATTTACTGGAGAAAACTTGCAAAGGAACCAAGATATTGGGAGTAATTAACCAGAGAGCAAAGATGATAGAATGGGAAGATGCCAAGAATTTATTTGGCTAGAGGTTAGAGATTGCCTTCCCTATAAGGATTGATATCAGAGTATAGGCAAATAGAAAGAAATAGGGGGGTCCTAAATGAAAAGCCAGCACTGGTAGTTTTTTAGTAGAATCTACAACAGAAGCTGCCATTAAAAAGGAATAATTAGTAGAGTGTACAAATAAGAATCAATCAGAGGAGGTTAGAAAGGATTGGGAAGAGAGACTGGATAAGTAATTCACAAAGAAACACTGGGAGGTTAAATGTATGTTTCACAAACATGCAATAACATCCAGAAGATTTAGGATTTTTTGCTTGGAAATATTTACATAGATATTTTTATATCCCAAGTAGACTTCAGGGAATTTTTTCTCAGGTGGACAGAAAATGTTGGAGGTGTTACAGGGAAGAAAGTCGTAACCGGGAACATGTTTTCTGGGAGTGTGGTGAGCTGGCAGACTTTAAGGACTCCCTGCAGGATGCACTGTCAGAGATGCTGGGTGGACAGATTGGTGTGATGAGGAAGATGATTCTTCTGAGCTATGATACAGAATTGGAATTGCCTAGACATGGTAAGGCCTTGTTGTGTTTAATTATGGTGGCTGCCAAAAAAAACAATTACTTAAAAATGGAAATCAAAATCTAAACAAACTATATAGTTTGTTTAGATTTAGTTTAGAAACAGTGAATATAGTAAAAAAGATAAAACAACTGGAACTGAGATCTTTAGAATAGGGTAGCAGTAAACTACATAAGAAAAATGGGAACTGTGGGAACAATACATACATACATACATACAGGGTAGGAATGAGGTTTAAAAGAAGGCAGGACTTAAATGAGCTACATAATGTTTGATTGAAATTATTGGGTAGATTATAAGTGATGTATAATGTTTGCAAATGGGAGTGTGTCAGTATGCTTTGTGATGTAAAATGTTTGCAACTAGGATTGTGTCTGTGTGGTTTGTTTTCATTTACTTAAATGTATGACAGTTCTATGTCATAACTGATGGTCTAATAAAGATGTTTGTTTAAAAAATAGCAAGGAATTAAATAATTTATGTAATGTTGCTTAGGTTATATGATATATAGCAATACATGTGAAGCATAATATTTGTTAATGCAGTTTGATTACTTTTGTACATATGTAAATTTGCCTTTGTCACAATAATAATTCAACAATGGTGTTACAAAAGAAGAATCAGGATTACAGCCTAACAACCTAAAAAGAAAAATACTCTGGTGGCTGTGAGAGTCTCCATGATCAGATCTCCCAGTACAGATATCCTTAAATTGTACATAAGAATTATAAAACTGCTTACTGTAATAAAGCAATTTTGTACTGCACGTGCGTGTGCACACACACACACACACACACACACACACACACACACACACACACACACACACACACACACACGCACGCACGCACACACAGACACACACACACACACACACACACACACACACACACAAACAGTTTATTTTGCGTCTACAATTACGTATATCTTAGTCAAAATGGGAAGGATATGTAACTGTAATGAACTTAACTTGTCTATCTTGAATGGAGAAGTAGTCACTCCGTATGATTGTTTCTGAGTAAAGCTGTTAAGCAATGAAATACATGAAAGTAAAAGCTGACTTTGTATTACTGAGCAAATGTGTTAGGCAACGAGTAAAAGGAAAAACTGAATATCTAATGTCGACTTTTATTATCTGTGTTTGAAGAGCAACTCGTGTGTTTCCAAAGTGCACTCTATTTATACTTAACATTTTTATAATTTATGTGCTAATCTTGTCCATTTAGTAAAATTAAGTTTCATAACAGCAGCCTGAAGCAAAACTAGAGTTTTTAGTACACTTTGTATTTCAACAAGAGTGTGTTAACATGTATCTTTATGCATGCAAAGGCATCTGTTCAAAATGTAAGTTTTTTTTTTGCCACTCTTAAAAGCCAAACATGGAATTCTTAATACAACACCCCCATTCTATGTCCTGCTGTAATTAAAATGAGCGCACAGCACATAATTACATTATTGGTCAGGTAAGCAGTAATCGGGTTAACAGAAAGGTATAAGTAATTGTCTACTAATTAGGTAGTTGCCTACCTGTTAAATCAGCAGCTTGACAAAAAACTAACTACTCACATAGCACTACTCTGATGAGTCAAATAAAAGGACACTACATTCAATTAGAGACTCTATAATTGCTGAACCTTTGATTGTAGCAGAAAAGCAATCCCATATCAAATGGATAAGACACAGAATGAACAGATCTTTCAACACCGGTCTGGAGAGGAAGGAATATGGGGACACCAATCTGAAAAGATCCAAGTTTAAAGTTGCTTTCTGATAGAGATGCAAAGTCAGAAGCGATATGACAAGGTCACCCCCTCTTTAACAAAGATCTAAGAACTACTACTTAGGGAACTGCAACTGTGCTGATATGCTAGGAAGAGTAGATTAAAGCTACAAATTTTGTTCAGAAACACCTGAATGATAGATAGGACAAGCATAACTAGATGCATATACCACAAACAGACTATGCAAGCCTCAGAGTAAAGAAATTTACTTTGCTTGGAACTTAGAATTGGATACATTTATAACCTATTAAATATACTGAGGTGATCAGTAAAGGTGTCTGTCTGATCTAACCAGATCCCGGATACCTAAAATAAGGGAAAGTGTGGAGGATCACACTATTTAGACTTTCATCTTGGGGCTATCTTCTTCAATCTGTTAGAAGTCTCAAAGAACACCTTAGGATTGCAAGGTAATCATTAGGAGGTTCTCAAGGGTCAAAGGACATAGAGCACCTAAAGTATAACTGGTGTTGGATAGCAGGATTTGCTAATTCAATTGGTACATTGTGTGTATCCTCCAAATCTTGCCACGAGAAACAACCAAGAACTATATTAGTAAAGATGCAAAAATACCAACAGAAATAGTTGCTCCTGACAACACTGTGTCAGAATGGAAAAGTATTACAAATTCAGAACAGCAGAATGCTTGTGGAGAATGACTATTCACTGTATACCACACAGAAAAGAAGCAAGTTTATCCCAGCAATCAGGGAATGTTGACAGCCAGGTGGGAGATACATGCTGCTGTATCCACTTTTCTTAAGAGTATTTTTCCCTGGAGGACCAAGAACATTTTTGAATGCAGGACATCCTACGGAAGAAATAAAAAAAAATCTTTAGCCAAAAAAAAAAAAAAAAAAGAGTCAGCAAGTAGAACAGGACCTTCCTTCTCATTCTTCTGACAGTTACAAAGCCCAAACTGAGACATGGCCAGTGAAATTCCAGTGTTCCAAAGAACAATGCTTGAGTGAAAGAAAAGCACACAGGAGCTGACTAGAAGAACCAGGAATACCTTGGACTTGAAATAACTGTAAGTAAAACATGTTTTGTTGTAACACTTGAACAAAAAATTCATGATATAATTTGCATGTTATACTATAATATAATATTATATAGTGTGCAGTCAGGAGTATTTTAAATGTGAGGAAGAGATGCCTTATCTGTGACTACTGCATATGTTAAAGATAGTAAAGTAAGAAATTACTTCTTACTAAATGTAAGCAATTCAGGCATTACACTAAAATAGTAAGAAATATTACATATAATCAAGTTAAAGTTAATATAATGCTGTGCAATTGTGCTGCTGTAGTAGGGATGTAAATGAGTAATAAGCACAGTATATGTACGAGTAACATAATTATTTCCCATATATATATATATAGATATATATATATATATATATATATATATATATATATATATATATATATGGATTCCATACACTAGATCAAATTTTCACTAATTCGAAATAGTGCATGGAATGCTCACTGCAGCGAAAGTGCACTTAATCGAAAGTGCACTTACGTGAAGTTCAGTATAATGAACAGGTGTTGTACTGAACTTCTGTGCAGTACTCACGGACCTTAGGGTTAGGGCACGGGTCTTAGTAAGGGCATAGCCCATAGAGCTATTCCCCTTACCATGAACCGTGCCCTAACCCTAAGGTCCGTGATGACTGCAGTGCAGTGAAGGACACAGAAATGTCCTCCACTATGGTGTGATAGTCATGATCCTTAGGGTTAGGAGCATGGGTTAGGGTAAGGGGATAGCTTTACTAACTATCCCCTTATCCTAACCCGTTCCCTAACCCTAAGGTCCGTGACTATCACATCCTAGTGGAGGACATAGCTTGTTTTATATGTCCTCCACTGTGCTGCGGTGCTTTCGGTGAAGTGCACTTACGTGAAAGTTCACTTTCGTTAAAGTGAATTTTCGCAGAAGTGAGGCTTCCTATTACAAGTTCGAAGTATTGTAACAGGAATCTATATATATATATATATATATATATATATATATATATATATATATATGGGTTCATGTCAGTCCGTCGAAATATCGGAATAACGAAATTCACTATTTCGAAACAAAACCATCGACAATTCAAAACATCAACAATACATGTGTATGAAAGCACAGTGCTAACATGGGTCCTGCAAGGGGGGTTTAAAATTGTCGATGGTTTCGTTTCGAAATAGTGAATTTCGTTATTCCGATATTTCGACGGACTGACATGAACCCATACACACACACACACACACACACACACACACACACACACACACACACACACACACACACACACACACACACATACACACACATATAGTAGATAGACAGATATTTAGAAGTTTTTTTTTAAAGCAAAATGCTTAAACAATAAGGTAAAATGATGACAGGGATGCAAAATGCTCAATCTTTATCCTATTAGTAAAATTATTAGCTATTTTTTTCGATTAGCAAAGGCTTTCAGGTGAGAGTCAAGAAGTCTACAGGGACAGTCAGGTAATCATGAGAAGGCTAGCAATGTGTTCTGAGTAAAATTTTAAGATTCTTTCATATAACTGCAAATTCAGTCACTAGTTTTCATGGAAACAAAAAATCTACATGTACAAGCAATTAATCATGAAAGGTCTGAACACTCTCAGCTGAGTGAAGTGTATAAAGTACATTGTAATTAGCATTTAAATGTACACTGGCAAGCAGTTCATAGAAAAACAATTGAAGTTTTAAACATTTGGAAAGTGAATAAATTATACAAGTAGCTGCCTCCCCAGCAGCTTTGATACTTAATGAATTTAATATAACAATACACAATGTACTTTATTTATTTAAAAATACCCAGTGCACTTTTTATTAGAGATAAAAGTGAATGTTTACTGAAAGCAAAGAAGAGATAAGAAAAGGACAGACAGCAATTAGTATAAGTGAGAACACAGGTTGTAACATGCAGTTTAGCATGGGCAACCTTAATTTTGGATTAATCAATGCTTGTGGTGGCAGCCATCAATTTGGGAAAATAACTCTTATTTGGAAGGGTAATTTTTTTTGAAACTATAAACAGTTTTGTAAGCTTGTTCTAAGTTACAAGGGGATGAGCGCTTCTCAAAATGTATTTAGTTTTTTGGGTGTGATCATTAAAGCAGATTGTTTTGAAAATGTGACAAAGGTTCAAACTGAACAAATAAGAAGCAACTACATAACGATTAGCTTGCCAAGCATTAATATCTGCTAAAAGTTAAAAATACACATTAAAAAGTGTCATGTATAATAGTTGGGAGTAACATCTTTTATCATAATAGCAAAACTCTCTATCCATCCAACCGTCCATCTATCCATCCATCCATTTACAACCCATTTTTTCCCATTTTTGCACATGGGGTCGGGGTGTCACTTCAACTGTGACAATCATCTAGAGGCAAGGTTTACACCGCTGGGTGACTAGTTTTCTATATTATCACGGAAGGAAAAATAGCCTTACAAATGAGCATCTGAATTTGACAAAAAAAAATTATATTCCACAAATAAAAGAAACAGTATGGAAGTTTTTCAATTCTTGTATGTCTATTTAATCACTATATATTAAAAAGCAGAAAAAATCAGAAAATGGTAGTAGAAGTAGCAAACTTAAAAATGTCCTAAATAAAAAATAAATACTTATTTTGAAATAGTATTAATATAATACAGAATTATTAACTCTAATAGCTATTCAGAAGTAATCCAAGTAGGGTAGTCAGTCTGTTTCCGGTCAAAAATCCTTTATTAAGCACACAGACAAGTGATCCAAACAAAACAAAAAATAAACAGAATGATAGTTTCATCCCAAACTTTATGACTGTATAACTTTTATCAGGTATGGGAGTGGTTTATATGTTGTAGTATATTGGTATACATGTAAAAAAATTCAAAACCCTACCCTCATCCTTATCACTGTGATATTTGAGATGGTACTGCCCTACTTACTAAATGTCCTAATAATTTAAACCTTATAGACTTTAAATAAAATGAATAAAATTAATAATGATATGATTCTTCTGATTAAACAGATTATTATCAAACAAAGTCCATTCATTTATCAAAGACACTATAATACATGGTTGGAAATATTTAAACATTAGACCATTTGGCAATCAATATACATATATATATATATATATATATTCTGGCATCCAGAAAAAATGCACTATCCAAAATATAATCTATTTCCATAAATTATTGTTAACACAGACCACTTCCATCCCTATAGACTTCTTCAGGTCTGTGTACAAGAACCCTAAAAATATACATCTACAAAAAAATCTTACTAAAACTAACCAAAAGCATAGTAAAAACAGCAAACCAAAAATTAAAACAGGAATACAATCTTATATGTACATTTAATGAGTAAGGTAAACCAGGAAAAGTATATCAATTTACTGCTGGCCAGTGTGGGACAGAAAAAATAGTCATTATATAATATACTTATAAAAGTAGTGAACATTCCATATAAAATAACACTAAAATCAATACTTAAAAATAAATTAATAAACCAATATAAATTAAATAAAATTAAAAAACTGTTAACTAAAAATATGTGACAATTTAAAGAATAATTAGCTAGTACTGATATTAAAAATCATTTGCAATAAAGTGGAAAAAATATTCTAAATTTAAGCTAAAAGGGGTGGGATGATAAAAACATAGTATACACTACTATTAAATATTATTTACCACGGTATTAAAAACAACTGGAAAAAAATGATCATGGAAAACTGGAAAAGGATGATTGTGGATGTGATCATATGGGTAAGTGCCAGCATAGCCAGCTGGAGTTGTATAAAGAATGACATGTCCTTTGAATATCAAACTGATTTATACAAGAGACTTGTGTTACAAATGTTTTGGAACTGTATGTCATTTGTATACCAAACTGATCTGTACTGATGATTCTGCTGAAAATCTATTTGTGAGTTTTGCTTGTGTTAAAATGTATCAACAGTGCACCCTGCTGGTATGGAAAGAAATGTACATGCATTGCTGCAACTGAATGAAATGGGCCAGCTAGCTTACTTTAAGAAAAATAAGGGAAATGTAAATGAGCTGTTAAACCACTAAAACAGCACACCATTGTGCTGACTATGATTGGAGACACATGTCCAGAAAAAGCCCTTGTTCATTAGCTAAGTAAAAACAGGGGAAGCTACAGGCACTGCCATAAACATTCAGATGTGTACTGTAGCCATATATGCTAAATTCCTGTCTCAGCTTCAAAGGGGAATACTGTGAGAACCTAGAGTCAGGTTACCAGATGAGGTCATTCTGGCAGCCCTCTTGAAAATTATATTTTAGATATTACAAAGAGAAATCTCAGACTCTTGAGTATTCTGTTTTGGAGAACCTGACTAGAAAGACCCTCACCCACAGCATCTTGCCTTGCAATAGTAACTTAACTATGGAACAGTAATTTAGATTTGTCAGGAATATAGTGACGCTCAGTTTAGATATTGTTTTTCTTTATTTGTCTGAACCTGTCCATCAATGTTGTTTTCAATATCTCCTGTGATTTGAACTCTGTGGTTTATTGTAAAAAATAAGTTATGTCTTACCATAACATTCCATCTGAGTTGTTGATCGTCTTCCAGTCATCACTGATGGGTTCGGTTCTGAGCCCAAGGAACCGAGCCAGCATTATACCAAGCTTGCATGCACCAAACACTCTCGGGCTAAGCTGCTACCCACAATGCCCTTCACCCAGTTACCTCAGATCGAGTTTACATGCAACATATAGAAGAACCAGAAAGTCAGAGGCCATCTCTGCGCAGAAAACCTGAAACACCACAAAGACCCAGAAGATCCACCAGGAGCCTTTGCTGGGGGTCGGTGGGAGTGTGTGATGACTGGAAGAAGATCAACAACTCAGATGGAACGTTATGGTAAGACATAACTTCTTTATCTGAAGTTGTTAATCATCTTCCTATTCATCACTCATGGGACAGAATCCCAAGCTACTTGGAGAACCTGGGTGGCCCTTATGGAACAACATTCCTGAGAACCATTGAGCCTAAGGCCGCTCTTCCCCTGGAGATCAGATTCAATTTGTAATGCTTGATAAACGTATAAGGTTTAGCCTAAATGGCAGCTGCACAGATGTTATCCATGCAGGCCCTAGAGTGGAAGGCAACCGATGCTGCAATAGCCCTAGCTGAGTGAGCTTTGATTTGACCAGACTTAGATTCATTCATAACTGAATATGAAAAGCTAATGCAATCTCTGAGCTACTTTGACAAGGTAACTTTCGATACTGCACTTCCCATTCTAGGGCCCGCAAAGGAAATGAAAAGTTGGTCCGACTTACGAAAGGACTTAGTTCTGTCCAGGTAAAAACATAATTGTCTATAAAATCCAATGAATGTAGGCAGTATTCTCCCTTGTTTGAATAATTTGGAAAGAATACAGGAAGCTCAATGGACTGATTAATAGAAAAGTCAGAAATCACCTTGGGAAATAAGGATGGGTTAGTACGAAGTGATACTCTGTCCTTATGGAATATCAGATAAGCGCACTTGATACATAAGGCTTGCAACTCAGATATTCATCTGGCTGAAGTGAACGCCACCAGAAATAAGGATTTCCATGACAGGAATTTTAGATCACATGTTACCGCAGGCTCAAAAGGGGATAGAGAGAGAGACTGGAGAACCCAGAAGAGATTCCATGCCTCCACCAGCTGCCTGATGGGAAGTCTGCTGTGGAATATTCCCTTGAGGAATGTCTTGCAAAGTCAGGTGGAAATAAGCGGAACTCCGTCTGACCCATTATGTAAGTTGGAAACAGGTGCTAAATGGACTCGAATGGTGGAAGATGATGCACCATTGTCGAGCAGCTCAGCAAGATAATGAAGAATAATACCTACAGGAGCTGAGAACGGATCTAGCTTCCGATTATCTGACCAAATAGAGAATCTTTTCCATTTGTCCCTATAAAGTTTTTTGGTGGATGGTTTATGGGAGGCCAGGATAACATTACGGACAGATGAAGAAAGGGTTTCCTGTCTGGCAACTAACAGAAGTGGAGAAACCAAGCCGTCAGCTTGAAAGTGGACAGATTCGGGGGAGTCAGCCCTTGTGGGTGAGATATGAGGTCTTGATGAGTGTCGAGGATCCAAGAAAGTTGCAACAGATGAGGTCGGAAGAAGGGAAACCACACTTGACGAGGCCAGAATGGGGCAATGAGGATCACTTTGCTTCTCATCCGAATAGCTTTCCTTAGAAAAAGGGGAATCAGGGGAATTGGAGGATAAACAAAGTAGACCCGCGGGCCAATCATGAATCAAAGTGTCTCTTGGTGACTCCCTGTGAGGGGGAAAGAGGGCAAAGTAGCTGCTGCAGTTTGTGTTTGAGGGGGAGGCGAAAAGATCACAGCATGGCTGGCCCCAACGGCTGAAGATTTCTGCCGTCACACTCGGATTGAGAGACCACTCGTGAGGACGGAGGATGCATCTGCTTAGCCTGTCCACAATCACGTTGGAGCTCCCCGGGATATGCTTTGCGATCAGAAAGTGGATGGAAGCTATTGCCCACTGCCAGATTCTCATGGCTTTGCAACATAGGGGGTAGTATTTGGTCCCTCCCTGTTTGTTTATGTACCAGACAATGGACGTTGTCTGACTGCACAGCAATCATTCCAGACAGAAGGAGTGGTTGGAAAGCTTGCAATGCCAATAGCACCATTCTTAATTCCAGGACAATGATATGCAACTTGACCTCTATACTGGACCACGTGCCCTGGACTGACTTTACCTGAATGTGGCCCCCCTCCCTATCAGGGAAGCGTCCTTGGTCACTGTGGCGCTGGGTTGGTGATCTTGGAAGGGGTGACACCAAAGGTATTCATTTGTACTCATCCACCAGAGGAGACCTTGTTTGCAGGTGTTGGTGATGAGAATCTGTTAGCTCAGGGGGTGAAGATTGGGTATCCACTGGGACTGAAGAAGCCATTGTAGCAGTCTCATGTGTAATCTGGCTAGGGCAACAATTGGGATGGCTGCAGCCATAGATCCCAGAGCCTGGAGAACTTCCCTTGCAGACACCTTTCTTTGACAGAGTATCACTTGAACTTGTGCCCATAATCTCTGAAGCCTGTGTGGGGGAAGAGAGACCAGACTTGACTGAGTGTTGCATATTGCCCCTATAAATTCCAATTGTTGTGAGGGTTGAAGGTTGGATATTTCTCAGTGGATGGTGATGCCCAGCGACTCCGCTAGTACTAGAGTGTAGCGGAGGGCCCCGACCAGAAGGCGCTTGGTGGGGGTGGAGAGGAGCCAATCACCTAGATACGGAAACACCTGGAATCCCTGAAGTCTCGGATGAGCTGTGAACACTGCTAGGCATTTCGTGAACACTCTGGGGGCCATTGAGAGACTAAATGGCAGGGCTCTGAACTGGTAGTGATTGGCTCCCAGCCAGAAGTGAAGAATACTCCTGGAGTGCTTGTCCATCTTGATGTGGTAATACACATCTCATAGGTCTAACGAGCACATGCACACACACTCCCACAGAAAGGAAAGGATGAATTGAATCGTGACCGTGCGGAATTTGGTCTGAACTACTGATTTGTTTAGCTGGCTGAGATCCAAAATGAGCCTCCAGTCCCCGGTCTTCTTTGGCACTAAAAGGAATCTTGAGTAGAACCCTGATCCGCACTGGTCTGGGGGGACCTGTTGGATCACTCGTTTTTGACATAGCTTTCGTATTTTGGAAGCTGCCTCCTCCCTTTGACTGGGTGGAACATTGGGAAGGGATTTCAGAGGTCTTGGATAAGATATTAGGGGGATGTGATAGCCTCTGGAAATGATTCTCTGCACCCACTGATCATTTGTAATAGAGAGCCAGGCAGCTTGGTGCAGAGAGAAACACACCCTGACTGCTTCCAGAGGAAAGCAATCGGGCAGCACTTCTGAAGCACTGATACAGTCTTCCTGAGAAGGAATCTCTGGAGTCCTGATTCCGGGGATCTCCTCTGTCCCAAAAGTGGCATCTTCCATTATTGGAACCCCCTCTGCCTTTGGGGGAGTCCTCACCACATGCATCACAGAAAGGACCTTGAGACTTCTTGTGCCACATCTTCCCACTACTCTGGTTCCTGGAGAAGGAATGCTGAGGTTTGGAAAAGAGTAGACCCATGGCAGACAAGGTCTTCCAGACCTGCTCACACCTTGCTAATGTATCCTTCACCTTAGCACCGAACAGAGCTGATAGTTTGATAGGGGCATTTAAAAAGGAAGACCTGAAGGAGTCTGCGAGGTCACAAATGCGCATCCAGGCCTGGCATCTCATGACTACGCCTGCACCCACAGCTCTAGCTGCTCCTTCGGTTGCATGGGACAGCAACCTCATGGATGAATTGGATATTGACTCTAGGGTGGCAAGTTGGGAAGCTACTTTATCATGTGCCCAGTCCGCAACCTGACCCGCGAGGGTCCAAGAGAGTTCAGTGATGAGATCTCTCTGGAGCCTCATAAAATGTGCCAAAAAGTTCAGAGACCTGACAGTAAAGGTTGCTGATGCAAAAACTTGCCTCTCTAACCTGTCCACCACCCAGGACTCTCTATTGGGCAGGTGAACAACAGGACCTTCCTCCACAAGATCCTTTTTTGTGGCTGCTGCCACCACCATAGCATCTCCTGGCAAACCTCTAGACCAATGGTGTTGATCCTCTGGAGGGGAGAGTATCTTATCTGATCGCCTAGGGATGGCCTCAATGGTGTCAGGGTTCTTCCACGCTCGCTGCACGATGAGCTTGACCAACTCATTGGCAGGGGGGGGGTCACCCAAGAAGTAGAGGGCCAAGAGCGGAAGGCCTGCAGGAATATGGATTCCTCCGGAGAAGGATTGGAGGGCTTCCAGTCACCCCTCTGTTTCAAGATTTCCAAGATGTTTCCAAATGAGACATCATCAGTGGGTGACTGTGGGGTTCCTTCCCCATCATCGTAGTCCATATCTTCCATGAGGGACTCCACTGGGGAGTCCATGTGTTTCCTCTTACACACCCATTTCCGAGGAGGTTCTTCAGTGGGTGCATCTGAAGAAGTCTCAGAAAGGGAAATAGCCTGAACAGGGGTTTCCTGGGCCTTGTGCTCTCAGAGTCCTGGGGGGTGGCCTTTGACAGCTGTGGCTCAGAGGGAATTGGTGGAATGACCGACGTAGGAGAATTGCTCGAAGTGAGTGCCCTCTCCATCACCTGGAAAGCAGGCCTGCCTGAAGAGGAATGGGAGCCTGGAACCGAAGAAGACAATTTCGGAACCGGGATCACACCTCGCTCCATGCGGTCAGCCCCCAGGGACGGAGCCACAAGCAAACTCGGGGCAGGAGTCACCCTCAGACCCAAAGACAGAACCAGCAACAGCCAGAACTGTGGCCAGAACTGAGGGTTCCACCCCCCAAGCATGAGATTGAGGAAGGGTGGGTTCTGACGGAACCGACACCCAAAGGGGCCTCAGAGCCTAAGACACTGTCGCTGTCAGCACTGAGGAAAGGGATCCTCTCATAGATGTCATATATATGAGCATCGGAACCGTGGGATCCAAGGGAGGAGAGTATGTAGGGGTCGCTAGTGTAATAGACCCAAAACCTGGAGTGGGATGGGGTCTAGGAAAATTTGTAATTCCCCTGGCGGTCAGCAGCTGATCAAAAATGTGCACCACATCCAATTCTGAAAGGCTCTTGATGGACCTTACCGATGCCCCTGAGGGGGAATCAGGCCGGTCCAAAAAGGGGCTGAAGGCTTGTCCGGCAAAAGGATCCACAGACGGAGAGTACTGGGTCTGTGGTGTATTAAAGAACGGCACCGACGATTCCAGTTTGGAAACCCGCAACAAAGGAATGATCAGAGCTAAGAACGGGCTCAGAGCAGAGGTCACAGCTGGGGTGTAGGTCAATAACAGCTCCGAAGTTGTTGTCGGAACTGACGTCGGGATGGAGATGGGGGACGTCGGTGCCGAGTAGGAGACAGACAAACTGGTCGGAACCGAGGTTGTAGTTAGTGCTGTAGTCGTCGGAGCCAGGGCAGGCACCGGCGAGGCGACCTCGGTATGAATCACTGGAGCCAAACTCAGAGCCGAGGTAGTCGGAACCGAGGAGGCAAAATGGTGCTCAGTGGATGTCTTATTGGCCTTGGGCTTATGGCTTTTGCCCCTTTCACCAGCCGGTGAAGAGAGGTCTGAGCGGGGATGCTTCTTGTCCACAGATGGAGGGAATGAGACCTCCAATGCAGAAATAGCCTCCGAAAAAGGCAAAGAAAGCAGGCTTTTAAGGATCAATTTAATTAGTCGCTCATTCAGCGTCCACTGACTGAAGCTGGCACAAATATCACATGGGGGTTTCACCGATAAATACAGAACCTCCAAACAATACACACACTCCTTATGAACGTCACTATTCAGTACTTTATCACTGCAAGAAGAGCAGTGTTTAAACCCCACAGTCCCTTTTTTCTCAGACATAATAGGAAACACTCACACACACACACAAAAATAGAAGAAAGTGAAGAAAAGAAAGAAAGAGTGAAATACCAACAATGGTATTGGGAATACCACAAGGGTAGAAGGGCCAATACCAACAATGGTACAAAAGGAAATACCTGTGGGTAGAGCTGCATGAGTAAAGATACAAGAAATTAGCAAACCAACAGGAAAAATCCACAAATACTTGTACAAATTAGAAAAATATAACAATTAGCTGGAAAGCTCGGTGAAATGCTGCTATATGGCTGAGCGGCAAACAAGATCTGAGGTAGCCAAATGAAGGGCATTGTGGAATTTGATTTTTTGACAGTCAAGTATCCGGTTATTCCGTGCATATTCGGTATTCCAAAGGTGCACAAAGGTGTTGACAATCTTAGTTTCAGACCTATTGTTTCTGCGAGGGGTTCAAAAAACTGAACCCCTTGCCGCTTTTGTGGATGTTTTGTCTAAACCAGCCCTTAGTGAGGTTTCCCATGTTTTGAGAGATTCATGGCACTGTCTTGAGAGGTTGAGGGATGTGAAAGCTTGTTCTGACACCTATAGTTTCCTCACAGTGGATGTGTTCAATCTTTTTTCTGTTATTCCACATTTTGAGGGGTTGGAAATGTTTTATGACAGCCTCAACATTAGTAATAGAATTGATAAGGGTAGGTTAAATTTGCTCCAAGATGTCATGGAGATTGTTTTGAAGAATAATTATATGAGGTTTGAAGGTGAGGTGTTTCGACAAACTTCGGGTGTAGCAATGGAGGCAAAATGTTACCCCACTTTTGCCAATCTTGTTTTATTGGCATGGGAGAGACAGTTTGTGTTTCCCTCTGGATTTAATTCCAAAATCATCCTTTACAATAGATTTTTGGACGACTTATTAATTTTATGGAATGGAAGCGAGACGGAGGCTTTGGACTTTGTGAATTATTTAAATAGTACTACAGATTTTTTGAAGTTCACATACCAATGTAACGTTGATAGTATCAATTTCTTGGATATTAAGATTGCCAAGATAGATGGGAGATTGTCTAGTACTTTATTTAGAAAGGAGAACTATTCTAATTCAATGCTTCACTACTCTAGTTGTCACCCGTTGCACCAGAGAAAGGGGGTGGCAAAAGGCCAGATGGTGCGAATTTCAAGGTTAGTGAGTGAGAATGACATTTTTAGACAGGAGATTTACAAACTAATAGGTTTGCTACTTGACAGGGGTTATCCCTTAAATCTTTTGTTGAGGGTTAAAAAAGAAGTTTATAAAAAAAGACAGACTATATATATGCCTATTTTGAAAAAGATTGCCCCTGAAAATATGTTGTCTAGTGGTATGGATTGTGTGGTTAAGAGTGATGTGGACAATGGCAAGAATGGCCCTGTGTTTGTGTTAAAATATAGTGATTAGGCTATAGAAATGTGTGCGGCAATTAGGCATGCCTGGGACTACTGTTTAAGTCGTGAGATCAAAGGGATTGTTGGGAGGACGTCGATGATTGTCTTCAGTAAAGGTGACAACTTGAAGAATGTTTTGGAAGGTGTAAGTAGATGTAAAAGATCGAGGATGGGAAAGTGTGGAGCGTGCAGATGCTGTAGATTTATTGCTGAGGGGGCCTATATATGTGTTGCTGGGTTTCCACACACTTTAGCCTGTCCTGGAGTATGTAGTTGTAATAGCAAAAACTTAGTTTATTTGGCTTCCTGCAGTGCATGTGATGCATTTTATGTGGGGATGACCACTCGTAAACTAAGGGATAGGGTTATGGAGCATGTAAGAGCAATTAAAAAGAGAGATGTCCACAATGCTTTGTTTTTGCACAGTCTTAAATGTTCCCAGTTCAAAAAGTTTGTATTTTTTGTTATTGATTGTGTATATGTTGATCAAGGGGGTGATGTTAATAACAGGGTGGCTGTCTTGGAAGTTGAGTGGCAACTGAGGTTAAATGCAATGAAGGAGCCTGGATTAAATGATTATATTTCCTTGAAACCTGTGCTTAAGCAAAAATCATACCAGATTTGATTGATTGGTGTTATAGTTTTTATAGTATTTTATATTAATATATTAATCATTAAAATATTAAAATATTAAAATATTCAAATATTCAAATATTAAAACATTAAAATAAATTATTTATTTATTAAATTATTAAACAATAAATTTTATTTTGTAAGTAATTTTATACATTTTTATATTTACATTTAATGAGGTTGCAAGTAGGTTTGTGTATCGTTCTTATGAATTTGTTAGGTTTAAAAGTAATATATGTTTTTGGATGTTTGCTGTATGGGCTCATTGGCAAGGTCGTGCTAGTATCTTCTATTTTGTGTTCATTTTCTTTCAATCATTTCATCAATTCACTAATTAATTAACTATTTAATTGATTAATTTGTATTGAATCCTATAAAAGGGTTGTGATTTATTATCTCTTTACTCTGAAGATGCCATTTGTCATGCTGAAAGCGCTTAGTCTTTCAAGTCTGCAATAAAGGATTTGTCTATTGCTTGCCAGCCTGGTCTGTGTGTGGTGGTCTGAATTTTCGACTTGTGACTCTTTAGACCCTATTTTGGGTTTAATTTCTCTTTTTGGTTAATACGCTTATTTCGGCTCTGCCTGAGGGCTGTGGTTTTGTCAGCGTGGGTGAATTGACTTGTTGCATATTTTGTTCGAGATGGGTGTGGTTTTAAAAGAATTGGCGCAAGTTCTGCAAAAATTGATTGCCTTAAATGATCAGCAAGCAGGGGCTCAAGGTTCGATGGCTATGGTAAGCCCTACTGACTCGCAAGTAGAGTTATTCACCTTGCATTCCCCTGTTAATTCATCGTTGCCTCCTGGACAGAAAACAGCAGTTACAAGTTCCTATAGTGGAGCGGTATCCAAAAACAAATCTAATTTGGTTCCTACAACACTAGGGGGAGCTAGTGGTTTGAGTGGAGCCCAACCTGCATTACCAGTGAATGCAGGAAATATTAACAGTTTAGATTCTTGGTTTGAACTGCCGGTAACGGAGCTGGGCATTCCTGATGCTTTTTCCAATAACAAAATTGTATATCCGACATTAAAAGAGCAGATACATCATTACGACAAGCTCTGTACTAAGTACAGAGCGCTGCAGCTGGATAATTTATTCCTTTCGAAATCTAGGAGTTTAAAGCAGATTCCTAAGGGGCTTCGGGTTTGGAAGCTTCTGATGAGCATAGAAGAAGGTACTGTGTTTTTTGATAAAATGGTAACCTTATTTGACCGAGTTGGGTTGGAGCTATTAGACATTATCATTGATAATAATGAGAGAAAGTTGTTGGAACTGTGTGGTGAAATAACGTCATTACATTCCAGTATAACATCAGTCTTGTTATTTTTTCAGTACAAGGAATGGTTTGATAGGGTAGTGGCCAGCATTGAGCAATTTGTCAACAAAAATAAGGTTATTAAACAAAAAAAGCTGGCTAGGGACAATGCGGACTATGTAAATAAATGTGCTTACCCTCCTGGTCATTCCAGGTTTCATACAACAAGAGTTCCGAGTAATGTTATGGTTTTGGATAAATGTTTGGACAATCATGAGTCTAATGGTGATTCTGTATCTGAGGAGGTTTTTTTGGAACAGCCTCAAGGACTGAGGAGATCGGAGAGGTTGTACAACAAGGGTCGTTCGACGGAGCGTCTGCAACACAAGTTTCCACGGGAGGGGGGGGAGAGGTGTGTCTCAGAGGGACTTTTTGGAACTATAGTTTCTCAATATGACAACTACGTACAGTTTAATAATGTGTGTCATGATAGTGAAGTTAGTGATGCCAATGAGTCCAGTGTTTTAACTATTGATACAGCCAATTTTTTGCAGAATTCGATTCAGTTTGAAATGTGTGATGATATTTTCATGGATGGTGGTGAGGTGGTAGCCATCGATGGACAAACCTATGGACAAGTAAATGTTATAACCACTGATTTTAATGTTAGGAATTATAGAAAATGAAGGAACCAATATTGTTAAAGGTCTTGTGCAGCAACAATCTTTAGTTAGGCCAAGTGTTTCTGATGTTTGTTATACCAGCAGTAGCAGTGATGTTATTTTTGGTGAGTGTTTATGTAGGGAAATATTGAAAAAACATGGAATTATTATTTACAATTTCACTGAGATGGAAATTACAGATGGTTATTTTGGTTTATTTTCTAAAGGTATAAATTTTGTACCTAATTTTAGGCTTGATATAGCGCAAGTTTTGATCAATTTAAAACTGTTTTTGAGGAAATTAAACTTGCAGGTCTTTTTTCAAGGAAAGGAAGGGCAGGATTGTGGTGATTTTAGTAATTCATCAGTGGTTCCTTTAAAAAGGAAGAGTACTTTTATTCCTCCATTTAACCCTGAATTTTCAGTGTTTGAAAAGTTGTTGGAGCTTGAATTTAGGAGGATTTGTTCTCAAAAATATATTCTTGAAGACAATTTGAGTAGGGAAGAGAGGTTGTCCCTAAGGGAATTGAGATCAAGTGAGAATATTAGATGTATGAAGCCCGATAAGGGTGGCGGTATGGTCCTCATGGCTAAGATTGACTATATTGCATCAATGATGGGACTTTTGGGGGACCAAGCCACCTATAATAGAGCATCTATTAATGAAGTGAATAGGGCATACCAAAAAATTGATTTGTTTTTATTGGATTCACTTTTCCAGGGTGCTATTAGTGAAATGGAATTTGATTTTTTGACAGTCAAGTATCCGGTTATTCCGTGCATCTTCGGTATTCCAAAGGTGCACAAAGGTGTTGACAATCTTAGTTTCAGACCTATTGTTTCTGCGAGGGGTTCAAAAACTGAACCCCTTGCCGCTTTTGTGGATGTTTTGTCTAAACCAGCCCTTAGTGAGGTTTCCCATGTTTTGAGAGATTCATGGCACTGTCTTGAGAGGTTGAGGGATGTGAAAGCTTGTTCTGACACCTATAGTTTCCTCACAGTGGATGTGGTCAATCTTTTTTCTGTTATTCCACATTTTGAGGGGTTGGAAATGTTTTATGACAGCCTCAACATTAGTAATAGAATTGATAAGGGTAGGTTAAATTTGCTCCAAGATGTCATGGAGATTGTTTTGAAGAATAATTATATGAGGTTTGAAGGTGAGGTGTTTCGACAAACTTCGGGTGTAGCAATGGGGGCAAAATGTGCCCCCACTTTTGCCAATCTTGTTTTATTGGCATGGGAGAGACAGTTTGTGTTTCCCTCTGGATTTAATTCCAAAATCATCCTTTACAATAGATTTTTGGACGACTTATTAATTTTATGGAATGGAAGCGAGACGGAGGCTTTGGACTTTGTGAATTATTTAAATAGTACTACAGATTTTTTGAAGTTCACGTTCCAATGGAACGGTGATAGTATCAATTTCTTGGCTATTAAGATTGCCAAGATAGATGGGAGATTGTCTAGTACTTTATTTAGAAAGGAGAACTACTCTAATTCAATGCTTCACTACTCTAGTTGTCACCCGTTGCAACAGAGAAAGGGGGTGGCAAAAGGCCAGATGGTGCGAATTTCAAGGTTAGTGAGTGAGAATGACATTTTTAGTCAGGAGATTTACAAACTAATAGGTTTGTTACTTGACAGGGGTTATCCCTTAAATCTTTTGTTGAGGGTTAAAAAGGAAGTTTATAAAAAAAGACGGACTATATATATGCCTATTTTGAAAAAGATTGCCCCTGAAAATATGTTGTCTAGTGGTATGGATTGTGTGGTTAAGAGTGATGTGGACAATGGCAAGAATGGCCCTGTGTTTGTGTTAAAATATAGTGAGAAGGCTATAGAAATGTGTGCGGCAATTAGGCATGCCTGGGACTACTGTTTAAGTCGTGAGATCAAAGGGATTGTTGGGAGGACGCCGATGATTGTCTTCAGTAAAGGTAACAACTTGAAGAATGTTTTGGAAGGTGTAAGTAGATGTAAAAGATCGAGGATGGGAAAGTGTGGAGCGTGCAGATGCTGTAGATTTATTGCTGAGGGGGCCTATATATGTGTTGCTGGGTTTCCACGCACTTTAGCCTGTCCTGGAGTATGTAGTTGTAATAGCAAAAACTTAGTTTATTTGGCTTCCTGCAATGCATGTGATGCATTTTATGTGGGGATGACCACTCGTAAACTAAGGGATAGGGTTATGGAGCATGTAAGAGCAATTAAAAAGAGAGATGTCCACAATGCTTTGTTTTTGCACAGTCTTAAATGTTCCCAGTTCAAAAAGTTTGTATTTTTTGTTATTGATCGTGTATATGTTGATCAAGGGGGTGATGTTAATAACAGGGTGGCTGTCTTGGAAGTTGAGTGGCAACTGAGGTTAAATGCAATGAAGGAGCCTGGATTAAATGATTATATTTCCTTGAAACCTGTGCTTAAGCAATTGATTGGTGTTATAGTTTTTATAGTATTTTATATTAATATATTAATCATTAAAATATTAAAATATTCAAATATTCAAATATTCAAATATTAAAATATTAAAACATTAAAATAAATTATTTATTTATTAAATTATTAAACAATAAATTTTATTTTGTAAGTCATTTTATACATTTTTATATTTACATTTAATGAGGTTGCAAGTAGGTTTGTGTATCGTTCTTATGAATTTGTTATGTTTAAAAGTAATATATGTTTTTGGATGTTTGCTGTATGGGCTCATTGGCAAGGTCGTGCTAGTATCTTCTATTTTGTGTTCATTTTCTTTCAATCATTTCATCAATTCACTAATTAATTAACTATTTAATTGATTAATTTGTACTGAATCCTATAAAAGGGTTGTGATTTATTATCTCTTTACTCTGAAGATGCCATTTGTCATGGTGAAAGCGCTAAGTCTTTCAAGTCTGCAATAAAGGATTCGTCTATTGCTTGCCAGCCTGGTCTGTGTGCGGTGGTCTGAATTTTCGACTTGTGACTCTTTAGACCCTATTTTGGGTTTAATTTCTCTTTTTGGTTAATTGTGGGTTGCAGCTTAGCTCGAGAGTTTTTGGTGCACACAAGCTTGGTATAAGGCCGACTCGGTTCCGAGGGCTCGGAACTGAACCCATCAATGATGAATAGGAAGATGAGTGGATGGGAGATCGTAAGTTTACCCCAGGGGTCACATCTGTATCACTACTAGACAGGGGCACAGTAAACTAATTCTATTATATAAGAGGACCTTCACTGTGTCACTACTAGGCAGAGGCACAATATTCTAAATCTATTCTGTGCATTTTTGTACCATCTCATGGGGTGGCAAAAGCCACATCACTATGGCTAGGCTTACAAATGCCCCAGGGCAGATAGCCTAGTACTAAACTATGAAACTATATTTAATATTTTCATGATCTTTTATTATTTATCGTTAAATATAGTTAAACTTTAATTGTGGCTGGTCCCTGTAGAAAGTATCTAACTTTTGAGAGTACTTATATTTATCTGGTGACACTGTGTGGGCCACTTCTGAAGACCGCGGTGTCTTGGTCAACTACTATCATCTGTATTATTATTAATACTGCACAGTATAATTGGACACCCTTTGCTAAGAGCCTTAGAACAGCTGCCAGCCTCTCACAGGTGTGTGTGTGTGTGTGTGTGTGTGTGTGTGTGTGTGTGTGTGTGTGTGTGTGTGTGTGTGTGTGTGTGTGTGTGTGTGTGAAAATTAAATCTTAAAGAGTGTGTGTCTCAGCTACCTGGGGCAGGGACACGAAGCACTGGGTTTACAGAGAGGGTGCTGGAGTAACTGGCTTGGACACTCGGCCAAAGACCTAACCCTACAGCTGTACCAGTGGGGAGTCTTACTGGGATCCTGGAGGGAGGCAGATATCGAGACCATCCAGACCCTGGGCTGAGTGTGTTCCCTGTGTGCTCTTAAGGGAAACTGTACTTGATGCAGAGAGGTCTGCATCTGCAAAAACTAAGTGTATCCATTTGTATTCCAAGTGCACGTCCCTCTCCAGTGTTAGTGGTGAGGATTCAGACTCCTTGATTACTGGTCCAGCATGGGGACATCACATACTGGTAGCTATCATATACTGGTATCAGCAGTGGGCATCACATATTGGTTGACAGTGGAGGCATCATCACATGCTCACATATTGTGCAGTGGTCTGGATATTAATTGAACTCCTGTAGCCTGTAAGCAGTAGTCACTAAAGAAAGTTATTGTACTCTCAAGCAGCCACAAAGTAGACATTCAGAGTTTCATATCACAATAGTGTTATTTATTTACTTTTTGTTAGCTAAGTTAGTCAGGGAGAGCAGGCAAGGATATCAGCAGAGGATTATGGCAAGCTGACAAGGAATCAGTTGGCTGAGATGTGCTAAGCCTAAGGACTGGTGCATGCCAACCTAACTAAAGAGGAAAGGATTGCAGCCTTAATCAGAGTTGCAGCACAGAGCAGCAACCAGGAGGATAACCATTCCATTGATTGGGACTTACAGCTCCAAGAAACAGGACAGTTCAACTTTTCCTCAGAGGATGTAAAAACCCATCCAGAGTTAAAAAGACTTGAGCTGGAGGCCAAACAGTTGGAATTTGAATCAGCAGAGGGAATGTGGCATTTGGAGGCTGAAGAAAGACAGAGACAGAGATGTCTGGAAGATGAAGAAAATGACAGGCAGAGGCAACATGAAAAGGAAATGCTGACACTTCACCAGGGTCATGGTGGTAATGGGGAAGGGAGTAATCATACCCAAGTAGCAATAAAGGTCAGTAAACGTCTTCCTCAGTACCAAGAAGGTGATCATTTTGATAGTTTTATTCATATATTTGAAAGAGTAGGCAAACAGTATAATGATGACAAAGGGCTCTAGCTACGGCCCATGACCCCCTTACTCCATGGTAAAGTTGTAACTGCTGTTTCTAAATTGTCTGATACTGATTGTTTAGATTATGATAAAGTTAAGCACTGTTTATTACAATATTTTAAGCTAACACCTGAAGCTTACAGAAAAAAAAAAATCTGTTAAGCATAGAAGCAAGGCAGATAAAAGTGTATGCAATTATATTGCTGAACTAAGCACTTATTTTCATAGGTGAGTGAGTGGGTGACACGTCAGCACTTCTCAAGGGCTGTCAGACCTTTTGGTGAGAGCACAAGCCCTTGGCATCTTGCCTGAGGACATGAAAATCTGGTTGGCAGACAGGGAATACAACTTTGCAGATGAATTGGGGGAAAAAGGAGAACTATACCCAGCAAACAGGGTATCACAGCACAGGAAAGGGATACTCAGTGCTGCACATGAACATAAGGGAACCCATGGTGGACAGGCTAAATCTCTCCAAAGGAGTCTGCCAATAAAAGGGGAAGCCACTAGTTTAGGTACACAGCCAGGACCAAGGCTTAAATGTTTTAAATGTAACCAGTGGGGCCATGTAGCATATACATGTCCACGGAGGCAAGGTGGGGAGGTGGGGGGGGGGCAGCAACTGGGAATAACAGAATGTCAGTGGTAAGTTGTCTGGAGACAATAGGGGTACCAAACTACCAACAGAGTTCATATCTGATCTTGGTGGTTGGAAAACAGGCCACTGCCAAGACAGACACATCACCTGATACAACCATTGTGAAGCCTGCAGTGGTTAAAGAGGCACAGTACTTGCTTGCGCAGTCCACTCCAGTCAGAGGTTTAGGAGGGATCCCATTCCAAATGCCTCTGGCCAGGGTTCACCTTGACTGAGAGGGTGGAAAAGGAAGCAAGCAAGTAGTTGTGTTTGAGGATATCCCTTTAGATGTCTTGGTAGGGAATGATTTTGATAATGCAGTACCTTGTGTGCATGCAGTGGCATAAAGTCAGGCTTGGAGACAGGCATGTAGGTCTGGTAGCCTGGGGAGGCCCAGACAGACTGCACACCTGAAGCCAGAACTGGTGATGTGGCTACTTCAGGGAGGCAACTACCCTGTAGCAGTGAGACTGAATATAAGCCACAGCTGCTGGTGGGTACTGATGTTCCCTTGGACAGAGTGACTGCAAGGGCAAAGGTGAGCAGTAGTACTCAGATCGACAGTGAGGCACCGATGTCAGAGGATACCAGATTGCAGAAAGGGAGCTGGGAAGAGTTACAAAGAAAGACTTGAGATAGGCTCAGCTCTCAGACTCTCAGAGACTTCAGAGAGGTAGCTAGGGAGGAGCCTAATTCTCATGGAAAAGGGGAATCTGTATACTGGAACAAAGGGTTACTGTGTAGAGAGTGGACCCCTGACAGAGGACTAGAAGGTGATGTAATATAGCAGTTGTTAGTGTCCACAGCTTATCATCTGGCACTTCTAGCTATAGCCCATGACATTCCTTCTGCATGTCATATGGGCATAAAGCATACCCTCAGACATATTATGCAGAACATTTATTGGTCTGAGATTGCCAGGGATGTAACAGGGTACTGCAGGACCTGAAGCAGTGCCAAAATGTAGGCAAGGCAGCAGACAAGGTCAAAGCTCATTTGATGCCTGTGATTGAGGAGCCATTTCGGAGGGTAGTTATGGATATTGTGGGGCCCCTGAGTACCCCAAGTTCCACAGGGAAGAAGTACATCCTAGTAGCAGTAGATTACGCTACCAGACACCCTGATGTGGTAGCGCTGTCCTCCGTCGAGGCAGAGAATGTAGTAAATGCTTTGCTAGAGATTTTCATCAGGGTAGATTTCTCAAGGAAATACTGACTGATACAGATGCCAATTTCATGTCAGACCTGCTGACTTGTCTGTAGGAGCACTGCGGGGTGAAGCACCTAAACACAATCCCCTTCCACCCCCAGATTAATGGTCTTGTGGAGAGATTAAATTCTGCACTAAAGACCATGCTACAGACATTTACAGACCAGTTTAAGAGAGACTGGGACAAATATTTGGCCTATCTGTTGTTTGCTTACACAGGTACCCCACAAATCCACAGATTTTTCACCTTTTGAGTTGTTGTCTGGGCATAGGGTGAGAGGACCTTTAGATTTGATTTGTGATGAGTTTGAGGTTGAGTGTGAATCCCACAAGGAGTCTGTTGTGGCATATGTCCTAAATTTCGGGACAAGGGTTAAGGAGCCCATGGGCTTGACCTAGGAGAACCTGGCAGGAGCCAACCAGCAGCAAAGACCTAGTATGACAGGAATGCTCGAGCCAGAGAGCATGCTGTGGGACAGCAGGTGATGGTGCTCATTCTTGTCAGACACAAAAGCTGCAGGCAGCATGGGAGGGACCCATCAAGGTGGTCAGGAAGGTCAGTGATGTCAACTACACGATATAACTGGTAGGAAGGTAGCAGGGGCATAAATTGTACCTTGTTAACATGATGAAGCCTTAACATGATAAGGAGGTCCTTCTGCTGAGTATTTGCAGTAGGTGGCAGGAGGAATCTGAGGGGGATCTGGCAAATGATCTCCTCATTGAGGTTCAGACTGACACCTCAGTGCAAGGGGTGGCAATGTCCCAGCAGCTATCCCCTACACAGATTCAAGAAATCGGAGCAGTGTTACAGGAGTTTGGAGACATGATCCCTACAAAACCAGGGTGCACCCACCTGGTGGAGCATCATGTGGATACAGGGCCCCAAAGACCTATAAAGAACGCCCCTTACAGGATGCCTGAGTAAGCCAGACAGACTCGGAGGAAGGAGATACAGGAGATGTTGGAAGTGGGAGTAATCCAGGAGTCCAGCAGTCCCTGGGCCTCTGCAGTGGTGCTGGTACCAAAGAAGGATGGCAGCACTAGGTAATATGTAGACTACAGTAACCTAAATAGCCACAGAGAGTCAGATGCTTATCCCATGCCTAGGACAGGTGAAGCCTTAGAGCAGCAGGGTGTACTATGTATCTGACCACTATTGCTCTTACTAAGGGCTACTGGCAGGTGCCCTTGACTCCCAATGCTAGAGAGCGGTCAGCCTTTGTGACTCCCTTTGGCTTGTATGAGTTCATGAAGATACTCTTTGGGATGAAAAATGACCCAGCGACTTTCCAGAGACTGGTAGATCATATCCTAGCAGGAGCAGGAGATTATGCCCTTGCTCACCTGAATGATGCTGCCATCTACAGTCATTCCAGCAAGAGCACCTTCAGCATGTCAGGGAGGTGCTAGGCAGATTGCAGAGGGCAGGGTTGACCATTAAGCCCAGTAAGTGTCAAGTGGGAATGGCAGAGGTCTCCTACCTGGGACATAGAGTATGGAGTGGTAAGATCAGGCCAGAGCCTGCCAAAGTGGAAACCATTCAAGCATGGCCTGTCCCTGTTACCAAAAAGCAGGTGAGGGCATTCTTAGGGACAGCAGGCTAGTATAAAAGGTTTGTCCTCAATTATAGTACCATAGCTGCTCCCCCCACAGACCTGACAAGGAAAAACAGGCCAGATTAAGTAGTGTGGACCCCAGCATGTGTGCAGGCATTCCAGAAGCTTAAAAAAGCTTTGGGTGGGCCCCCTTTGTTAGCCAGTCCAGATTACAGCAAATAATTTGTTGTGTAGGTGGATGCTTCAAACCATGGGGTGGGAGCTGTACTTAGCCAGGTTTCCTCAGAGGGAGAAGATCATCCAGATGTACATCTCAGCTGTAGACTGCAACCCAGGAAGGAATGTTATGTAGCTGTAGAGAAGGAATGCCTAGCCATAGCATAGGCACTGCAGAAACTTCAGCCTTATCTGTATGGAAGGAAATTCACTGTAGTTACAGACCACAATCCTTTAACATAGCTACATAGAGCCAGCCAGCAAAATGTCAAGTTATTAACGTGGAGCTTAGGATTGTAGGCATATGACATGACAGTACAACACCATAGTGGGGTCAGCAATGCCAATGCAGATGGGTTCTCAAAACAGGAAATGGGGTAACATATTCCCAGACAGGCTTATTTCTCTCAAGCCACATTTCTCCAGGGTCACTTGAAAAACTAGCTTGAATCTTCAAGGGGGGGAGATGTGATGAGCTAGGCAAGTGTCAACATAGCCAGCTGGAGTTTTGAAAAGAATGATACATCCTTTGAATATCAAACTGATTTATACAAGACGGCTGTGTTACAAATGTATTAGAACTGTATGTCATTTGTATATCAAACTGATTTGTACTGATGTTTGTGCTGAAAATGTATTTGTGAGGTTTGCTTTTGTTAAAATGTATCAGAAGTGCACCCTGCTGGAATGGAAAGAAATGAACATGTGTTATTGCAACTGAATTATATGAACCAGCTAGCTTACTTTAAGGAAAATATGGGAAATGTAAATGAGCTGTCAAACCATTAAAACATTACCCCACAGTGATGAAGATGACCAGAGATGCTAGGTCTGGAAAAAGCCTTTGTTCATTAACTCAGTAAAATGACGGGAAGCCCCAGAAACTGCCATACATATTCAGATATACATTGTAGCCATCTATGCTAAATTCCTGTCTCAGCTTCAAAGGGGAATACTGTTAGAACCTTGAGTCTGGTGACCAGATTAGGTCATTCTGCCATCCCTCTAGGAAATTATATTTGAGATATTACAAGGGAAATCTCACAGTCTTGAGTATTCTGTTTTGGGGAACCTGACTAGAAAGACCATCACCCACAGTATCTTGCCTTGTGGTAGTAAGTAACTTAACTAGGAAACAGTAATTATTTTAGATTAGTCAGGAAAGTAGTAGTGAAGCTCAGTTTAGATATTGTTTTTCTTTATTTGTCTGAACCTGTCCATCAATGTTGTTTTCATTATCCCCTGTGATTTGAAATCTGTGGTTTACTGTAAATATATATTTAATATTTTCACGCTCTTTTATTATTTATTATTAAATATAGTTAAACTTTAATTGTGGCTGGTCCTTGTAGAAAGTATCTAACATTTGAGAGTACTTATATTTATTTGGTGACACTGTGTGGGCCACTCCAGAAGGACTAGCTGTCTTGCTCAACTACTATAATTTGTATTAGTAATAATATTGCACAGTATAATTGGACACCCTTTAAGGGCCTTAGAGTAGCTGATTGTGGGGTGTCTGATGGTCATGATAACTACCTTATACTCTAGGTAGAAGGGGACACAGCAGAGAAATCTGTGCCAGCCTCTCCCAGGTGTGCGCAAGCATGTGTGTGTGTGTGTGTGTGTGTGTGTGTGTGTGTGTGTGTGTGTGTGTGAAAATTAAATCTTAAAGAGTATGTGTCTCAGCTACTTGGGGCAGGGACATGAAGCACTGGGTTTACAGAGGGGGTGCAGGAGGAATTGGCTTGGACACTCAGCTTAGGGCCTAACCCTACAGTCGTACTTGTGGGGCATCTTACTGCGGTCCTAGAGGGAGGCAGATATAGAGACATCCAGACCCCAGGCTGAGAGTGTTCCCAGGGTGCTCTTAAGGGAAACTGTACTTGATACAGAGAGATCTGCATCTGGAAATACTAAGTGCATCCATTTGTATTCTAAATGCACATCCCACTGCAGTGTCAGTGGTGAAGATTTAGGTGCCTTGATTACTGGCCCAGCATAGGGATGTCACATATTGGTGGCCATCACATACTGGTAGCTGTGGTGGGCATCACAGTGGATAAATAAGGGTAGTTGAAAAAATAAAACAAAATTAGTCCTGTAAAGAATGTGTCAGTTTTCTAAGTTCCAGTTCACATTTAAGTGAACAGTAGTAATTTAGTCCAGGCTTTCTGAAAGAGTTCTGCTTTACAGCTTTAACTGCCATACAAGTTCACCTTTTTCCAGTACATTCGGGATATACAAATTGTAATGCTAGCGGCATGCCTGTAAATCGCATGCCTATTGAAGTTAAAAGCACTGCACAGATAATTTTGCTGATATTTTAATACATTTGAAGGGTCTGTCCTTTATTTGCATACTAAATAATGATTTAGAAGTATTCCTTTATTTACTTATCTAGTGATTCACTGGTTCAGTGATCTATGTGATGATTATTTTTGTAATTTTGCTTATTTCCTTTTAGCTTACACACATATTTTAAGGTTACTTTGGTTAAGTTCCTAAATATGTGGTTTTATATATATATATATATATATATATATATATATATATATATATACACACACACACACACACACACACATATACTTTTAAACAATAAATTTTTTTGGTATAAAGGGGTTATGCCCTCATTTGAAGATGTAATATTAATTAAGGGGCTTGTCTCTTGATGGAGGCTCGGCTGTCATATGATTAAATACTTTGAATTTTATTGGAGGGTTACAGTGACTGAATGGGCATTTGAATGGGCTTAATTTTTACGAAGTTAATCTGAAGAAGTTTTTTATTAAAAAGACAAAAGCACTCATATTAAAACGATACAGTCAATATTACTCTGGCATGAGTTTTGTTTAGTGTGCTGCTACCATTATCTTGTTCAGTGTTTTTGTGTTGGTTTTCATTTCACGCCATGGCTATAGGGACTCTCACAGGACTTGTTTGTCTTTTCGGCTTTTCCCGGTTAAGGGTCGCCACAGCGGAACTCCAGTCCGCTAATGATTGGCAGTCGATTTTTATAGCGCTGAGTTGCCAGCCCAACACCCAACCTTCAGCGAAGGTATGTCAATTCACGCATGTCTTTCGGAGGCCACTCGACCGTGGGGAGGACTTGCAGACTCCACACAGAAGGCACTCCAGCCAAGAATCAAACAGGAGAACCTCTTGCTGTGAGGCAACAATGCTACCGCTGTACCACCGCGACTCTCACAGGACTACAAACACAAAATTTATTTGACAATATCAATTTACAAAGTTTGCAGCAATCTATTGGAAACCTTGCATTGCTGGTCCAACAAGTTACCAATAGATGGATGGACTAACAATGTTGAATTTTAACCAGCCAAGTGAGTTGAGGGACAACAAAAGGAGAATGGATTTCCCGCTAACCTCTGAATGCATGAATACTATGAATAGAAATCCGGTGTCGGCAGGTAATAATTCTATGGCCAATCCTACTAGTATTCATTTAGCAGGACCAGCTCTTAATGATTACTTAATGGCCCATGAGTCCTAAATGATTGGATTAACTCTCATACCAACTCTGTAACAAGTGAGCATACAGAAGGTATCACTATCACTGACAGGCTGAATTTTACTATAAATTGTCAAAAATTAAAAACTGCAATTACAGAATGCTTACTTCACAGAATTTGTTTAGGAAAACACAGTACCAAAAGGTTTATGAATGTGGTGATTCCCTGCTGGACTACTGATTGATTCTATGCTACGTAAAGATCTATTAGTTTTATTCGACTGTCATGGTTGTGAAGATATGAACCCGCTCATGAAACACAATGTCAAACTGATTGATGATTTGATCAAGGATATTCACAGTTTAGAGTCTCAGATAACACAGGACTTCCACATTGAAGCACATAAATCCAATGCGCACATCTTCAGGAGTATAGACAAACAAGTGCAGAATATATGTAACCATAAGCTTAAAAAAACTGGAAAGAGATAGACATAATTATGCAAGCAATAAGGCATATCCTATAATGCCATCTTCACAAAACTGGGGGTCCAGATTTACTAACAACCAACAGCAACAGCATTTTTAACCATGAACATGAGCAAAACCCAACACAATGCAATCATAATGAGGATTTTTTAGAGCAGGATGAACAGCCACTTTTGAGGAAGTTAGAACGAATCAGGGAGAAGCAACAACATGCTAACAACCAATCCAGGACCAGACCTTACACCAAACCCTCATGAGGGGAAGGATGAGAGGTCAGAATTGGACAAAGAGGAACCAGAATTGGCAGTAGAAATACACGATCAAGAACAACAAAGTCCAGTTGTTACTATTGTGAAAAATGGTGACTTTAATGTGCATAACTATTCCTCCTGTTTTACTGATATGACATGTTGTGATTTGTTTGCAAGGGTTTAACATTTGTATATAATAGACGAGCAGATGTGGCAGCAATATTACCGGATCTCAAGCAATACATACGTAAACTAAATTTTACTGTGATGTTCCAACATTCTGAAGGGACATTGGAAACACTGCAGGTATCTAGCACATTTAACCTCTCTATCAATCCGGTTATCCAATTATATGAGAGAATATGTGAACTGGATATCAGGAAACGTTTGAGCCAGACTTCAAAGTTTGGCAGCTACTATAATCTGACTGTGGGTGAAAAACTTAAGATTGCAAGAATTAATGAGAAATTTTCAGATATGAATCATGAAGCAAGATAAAGGGAGTGGGCTTGTTGTTATGGCAACAGCCTTAACCATCATGAATATTTCAAAAGTGCCTTTATTACCACTTTTTCTGTTGATAGCACTTTGATTAGGAATATATTAGTGAAAAACTGGCCCATTTTAACAAATGATTGTAGTATAAGAGAAAATGTGGACACAGAACCCCTCATGGTGTTCAAGAGAGGCAAAAATCTAAAATGCCTTTTTGAAACACAAAGGGATAAAACCATTGGAACATTGAGAAAAGAGTGAGAGGGCATGAAGAAGTGCGGGAATTGTGCCTATTGCAAGTACATACTGGTGGGAAATATACTATGTACTATTTCCAGTCATGTTATTGAAATCGGGGTGGGGGTCGTTAAATTGCAATACACCATGGGTGGTGTACTGTACACTTTGTATATGTTGTCCAGGGTTTTATATAGGAAAAACTGAATGTAGACTTAAGGAATGAGTCTACGAACATGTATATGACATCAAGAAACAAAAAGATACCAATGCACTGACTAAGCATGTGCAGGAAAACCTAGGACACAGTTTTAATTTTGTACTACTGGCACAGATATCCCTGGATAGCACAGGGGGATCTGTGGACATTACTTCTTGAAAACATGAACTATTCTAGCAACTGGCCAGGTTTGAATGAACATCTGTCAACTGCATGCCTATTAATTTTAAAAGCATTGCACAAATAATTCTGATGATATTTTAATACACTCAAAGGGTCTATTCTTTATTTGCATACTAAATAATAATTTACCAGTATTTATTTATCTATTTACTTATCTAGTGATTCACTGGTTCAGTGACCTAAGGGATGATTATTTTTGTAATTCCGCTTAGTTCTTTTTTAGCTTACACACATATTTTAAGGATACTTTGGTTAAGTTCCTAAATAAGTGTTTATATATATATATATATATATATATATATATATATATATATATATATATATACATACACATATATAGCTATAAAGAGGTTACATCCTTGTTTGAAGACATAATATCAATTAAGGGGATTGTCTCTTGAAGGAGGCTCAGCTGTCACATGATTAAATGCTTTGAATTTTATTTGGAGGGTTACAGTGACTGAATGGGTATTTGAGTGGACTTAATGTTTTGGAAGTTAATCTCAAAATTTTTTTTATTAAAAAGACAAAAGCACTCATATTAAATGATACATTCCTTATTCTGGCGTGAGATGCTTAGTGTGCTGCTACCATTACAGTTTGTCTTTCATATTTAGGATATCACCTTCAAGTTGATCCAGTATCTGGAACTTAAAACCTGTGTGTCTTCTATACAGAGAAAGGTGTTTGGCTACTGCACTGTTTGAACAACCAGAGAAGATTTCTGACGGATTACTTGAAATCATATACTTAACATTTATTTATAGTCTTGCCTTCTCTATATTCCAAAAAAAGCTGCTTAAGAAAAATTTGAGTGAAATAATATGCATTCAGTACAGAAGACTATTTACAAGCTTGGAATGAAACCCAATTTTCAAAAGTGAGGCTGTATCAGGGGTCCAAGAAATGAAAATGTAATAAAACAGTATACATTTCTGAAGAAACATGAGAATGTTTGGTATGGAAGATGTGAATTCAGTAGTATGAACTCTGGTGTAATTTAATTATTATTCCTAAAAATATAAGAACTGGCTAGATTTTATTCAAATTACATTTCACAAGAGCCTATGTATTTAGTTGAAAATGCTAATTCACATCCAATAACTACTAAAGATCATGCACCAGTAAAAACTGACGTAAAGACGTAGCATAAAGAAATGCCACATTGGCAATTTCCAAAACTATCTATTAAAGAGAGAATGGAATGGAAAGAATGGTGGGAATTATTTATTTCTTTATTTTCATTTGCTGGGGCACAGCATTGATTAAATTTGACCATTTGCAAGTTCTACCTGCTTTACATACATAGTAACAACAGTAAAGTAAAGATATAGGTACAACTAAATTATACACTATTGTGATATAACAGATAATTTGACAGCTATTACAGAATACAGGAATTTCTTCAGAAGGGGTAACTGGTAGTAAGTAGAATAAAACAAAAAGGGTTTTGAAAAACATGGTAGAAATAAGACACAAAGAAATCTGGGGAAAAGTAAATAGAAATTATTTACAGGGATAGTCAAAGACTTAAGTATTGTATAATAAGAGGAATCTCACAGTACAAGAGAGGAACAACTTTGAAGTGCTAAAGGGAAAATAGGGATATTTGAATAACATACAAGAATTTAGAAAGGTTGCTGCTAATGTTTAATTTTTGATAACAAAACAAAAAAACTTTTAGCACAAAGACTTAGGAAACAAAGTAGAAGGAGTTGGTGCTAAACATATGGAGCCTGTAGCAAGAAAAATAACCACAGATCATATAGAGGTACTGGAAGTATTTAAAAAATAAGTAATCTGCATACAGCAGAGGATTGTCAAAACTAAGAAAAGGCATAAATAGAAATATTTATTGAACACTTAATTATGCAAAGATTAGAGGAAGATGAAGCTCAATAATTAATAGCCAAGATGTAAAGAGATGTGATACAAATGGTGATGTACAACCAATCAGCAGGGAAGTCTCCAGTAAAAGATGGCATTCTTATAGATATTTGGAAGTTAGGAAGGAATAATTTCAGCTCTCCCAGTGTAGAAAAAAAACAGCCAGTGTTATTGCCAGCTTGAATAAAATTCAGTTACTGGTTAGTAAATACACTGGATGCCAGCAAAGAAGAAATTTCGAGATACTGAAAGAACATCAAACAGAAAAGGTGAAGAACAATTTCTGGAAGAATCCTACAGCTGTTCAGCAAAAAGCAGTTCAAGTTTCAATTCTGGTACAAGAGATGGCTTCCAGTAGTTTAGAGGAAAAAGTACATCAAATGAACCCTAAGGAGATTAAAATAAATGAAATATTGAAGGAGTACATCAACTCAAATAAAAAGGTGGGAAAAAAACAGAAGTTTTAATTAGCTATTCAGATTAACTGATAAAACTGCAAAAATCAGTGATTAAAATGAAGAAAATGTTGGCTGAGTGTAAGACTTCTCAAAAAGAGCATTTTTAAAACTGGTAGAGTTAGAAGACAGAGTATGCAGAGAAAAACTGAGACTTTCTGCTGTACCAGGGAAACTAGAAATGACAGACTGCATTAGTTTTATGAAAGCACAAAAAAAGGAACTGCATTGGTATTCCACTGCAGGATTTATTTAATGAAAGGGCACATTGAGTGTATTCTCCAAATGTAGCCATTAGAAAGCAGCTGTGATACAATCATACAAGCAGAAAGAGTTGATCCTGACAAAACTATGGAAGAAGGGGAAAGTATTAAAAATTGGAGACAGCAGAGTGTTTGTGGAACATGATTATTCACTGTACACCAGCCTCAGAAAAACAAACTTACGCCAGCAATCGGGGAATGTTGAAAGGCAGGTGTGTGAGTCAAGCCGCTGTATCCGGCTGTCTTTAAAATATTTTTCCTGGAGGATTAAAAACATTTTTTGGATGCCCTCCCTATCAAGGATTGATATCAGAGTATATAGGCAAAGAGAAAGAAATAAGAGAGTCTTAAAACAAAAGACCGACACTGGTAGAGTTTGTAAAAGAATCTAGAACAGAAGCTGCAGTTAAAAAAAGGATTCATTAGTAGAGCATATAAAATATTGCATGATAACTATAAGAATCAATCAGTGGAGCTTAGAAAGGATTGGGAAGAGAGACTGGATATTTAATTCACAAAGAGACAATGGGGGATATATAGATCTCCCAAATATGCAACAAAGTCTAGAATATTTAGGATCTCTGCCAGGAAGTGTTCACATAAGTATTTTTATACCCCAAGTATACTCCAAAGAATTCTTCCTCAGGTGGATAGCAAATGTTAGAGGTGTGAAGGGGAAGAAAGAGGCAGCTGGAAACATGTTTTTTTGGGTGTGTAAGGAGTTGGCAGACTTTAGAGATTCACTGCAGACCACTCTGTTTGGGATGTTGGACTGACTAGGGAGATGATTGTTTGAGCTATGATATAGAATCGGAATTGCCTAGAATTAGTAAAGCCTTGCTGAGTCTAATTATGGTGGCTGTCAAAAAATCAATTACTAGAAAATGGAAATCAAAGTCTAAACCAACTGTACTAGAAGTAGTGAATATAGTAACAGAGATAAAACAACTGGAAATGGGATCTTTAGAAAAGGGAAGGAGCAAACTACATAGGAAAAAAATGGGAATTGTGGGAACAATATATGCAGAGAAGGAACAAGGTTTAAAAGAAAGCAGGATTTGAAAAAGCTGTATAATGCTAAACTGACAATGA
This sequence comes from Protopterus annectens, assembly GCF_019279795.1. NCBI lineage: Eukaryota > Metazoa > Chordata > Ceratodontiformes > Protopteridae > Protopterus > Protopterus annectens. The sequence continues at coordinate 31,643,427 of NC_056737.1, forward strand.
CTGGTAAGATTATAAGTGATGTATAATGTTTGCAACTACAGTTGTTTCAATGGTGTCTGTGATACAAAGTGTTTGCAACTAAAGTGGTGTCTATGTTTTTCATTTACATAAAATTGTCTATGTCATATGTGATAACTTAATAAAGATTTTTTTGTTAAATAAAAAACATTTCTGGATGCACAACAGGCTAAGGAGGAAATAAAAAAGTTTGCCCAACAAAAAGTGACCCAGCAAATGGAAGGGGACTCTTCTTCTCATTCTTCTCACAATAAAGCTCAAGAAAGACTACGCCAGTGAAACCTTTTCCAATGTTCCACAGAAAAATGCTTGAGAGACATATAAAAGCACAGGAGTTGACTAGAAGAACCATGAGTACCTTGGACTTGAATCAGAGTCTGGTGTTGGAAGATGGAGTTTCAGGGGAAGAAGCCCAGACACTGAAATTATTGAATAAATGGAAGACTATAAAACATCAATGACATTTGTGAAATATGCTTTTGCAATAAAAAGTGTCTGTAAAAGACTGCACTTTTGCTGACTTTGTTAAACTTCTGGGTGGAGTGTAAAGCATATACCTGACTTAATATCATTAACGTTTAGAAGGTCCCTAAAAGGGGGGACAGTAACTGTAAGTAAAATCATTTTTGTTCTTATTAGTATCCGTATAAAGCATTTCATGATATAAACTGTATCTTATATAGTAAAGCAGTTTTGTGTAGTTAGGAATATTTTAAATGTCGGAGGAGCCTTTTCAATGAATGTTGTATGTGTTAAACATATTAAAACAAATAAGTACTTTTTAATTTGCATGAAATATGGGCTATACACTATAACAAGAGTAAAAATGCTTGACAAAAGCAAGTTTTCTGTGAATATGCTGTGATCTTGAGCTGCTGGGGTACAGGTGGGGTGTAAAAGTGCATTGATTACATTAATGTAGAATTAAGATATTTTCTTTTTTTACAAGGGGGATAGCTAGTTTACTGCTCTTGGCTGAAACTATAAACAAGTGTTTTTCTTGTATGCAAGTAGGCTTACATTTACAAATATATTAGCTTGTTTTTGTTCCATTAGCATACATTCAGTGGGAGTCAAGGCATCTGCAGCTAAAGGCAGTTGTAGATTCTGTTCTTAATGAAAATGACAATGATCCATAGCTGTCTACTTTCACATGAAGAGGAGATGTCTGCAGATGCAAGTAATTCATTTTGAGACTTCTGAGCATTTCTTACTTAGGGAAATGCAATACTTAAAGGTACAATGGCAAGCGGTTCAATGAAAAATAAAGTTAGAAGCTATAGGAAGTGAATAAAACACAGCAACCTCTCTAGCAGCCATAATAATTTAATGCATTTAATAGAACAGTATATGATTTAGTTTTACTTTAAGACAGTCAGTGCACTTTATCTTAGGGCTAAAAGTAAATATTTTCTGAAAGCTTACAAGATGTTTTTTTCACATCTTGGAGGGGAATAAAGATGCAAAAAGAACAGATAGCAATCAAAGTTGGGGCACAGGCTGTAACATATTCTTCATCATGGATAACCTTAATTCTAGGTTAGGTAATGCCTGTGGGTACAGCTATTAATCTGGAGCAATTGTTTCTGTCTGCAGAACTAAACTTCATTTTTGGAGATGTACATAGTTTCTGTGTTTGTTCTAAGTTAGTAAGAGATGTGTTCTGAAATTTATTTAGTATTTTGTTTTTGGGTTGGCATTAAAACAAACATTTTTGAAAAATCTGAAAAAGGTTCAAATGGAGATGAGAACAAACACCTGTATAAAAGTTCAGCCTGCCATACAGTGTGTGTATGTATCACAAAAATTGGAAAACCACATACCAACAAAAAACTGTTATGTATAATAAGTGGGAACAATAGCTTTTTATCATAATGGCTATGCTATCCATAATTTCCTAGAACATGAATGCCCTTACAGGTATAGACAAAAATGAAAGAGTACTGAATTATATTTAAAAATGCAGAGTGCAAATTTCAATGCTCCAGGAGACACCTTTGGAAAGAAATAAGAATGTGAATTTGACAAAGAAATAATTTCAGAATGGATATTCAGCAGAATATCAGGAACAAAAGAAAAAGGGGAGTATTTATACTAATTGCTAGAGGGGCTATAATAGTAATAGAAGAGGAAAAAAAGACAATAATAATATATGTGTGGTAGTAAGGGGCTATAAGCAAGAGGAGGATTACGCTAGCATTATTAACATTCCACCCAAAACTACTATAAGGGAGCTTAAGAAAATTTTGGGAGAAATAATCAGCCTTCAGGAGGGAATATTACTTATAGGTGGAGACTAGAATTTGATTTGCAATAGACAGGATGTATCAGAGGACCTACAAAACAGAGCAGATTTCTGAAGAAATTTATGAAAATATTTGTTATTGAAGGTGCAAATTCAGTAGTAGGAACTCAGAGAGAATTCACATATAATTCCCCAGGGTACAATAACTGGGATAGACTAAATAGAAATTATATTTTACAGAAACATATACATTTAATTGAAAGTCTCGGCACATATCCAATAACTGTTTCAGATCATGCACTAATAAAAAATGAGATAAAAATGCAGGGTAATGAAATAAAAATGTGGCAAGGGCACTTTTCTACTTATGTGTTAAAAAGGGAGGAATGTATGGAATGATTAGAGGAAATTATAAAAGAGTTATTAAGGAAGACAGAAATATCTTCAGAAGTTACAGTTAGTATGTGGGATAAAATTAAAATGTAGTTTTAAAAAAGCAGAAATAAAATAAAAATAGATGTGGTTAAGAAGTAATCGGAATTACACAGAAGGGCTGACAAAGGTTTAAGTATTGTAGAATAAAGGGAATCTCACTGAAGAAGAATAAGTGTAAATGCATAGTGTTAACAAGAAAATAAAGTAGTATTGGGACAATATGTATGCATTTTAAAAGATTGCTGCTAAAATATTTTTTGATGATAACTCCACAGCATAAAAACATATAGCACAATGATTTAGGCAATAGAAAATAGAAAGGCTTATGGCCAAACTTAGGGAGCCTGTCACACAAAAAAATAACCAGAGATCCTGAAGAGGTATTAGAAATATTCTGGAAATTTTAAGAAAATTTCTATAAAACAGAGAAATGTGGAAATCAAGAAAGAGCAAAAATGAACATTTTTTTATTTTTTTTTTTATGAAAGACTTAATTATGCCAAGATTAGAGATGGATGAAGCTCAACAACTGACAGTCAAGACAGGAGGTGATGGCATAAAAACAGTGATGTATAATCAATCTTCTGGAAAGTCTCCAGGAAGACACAGTATTCCTGTGCAAATTTGGAAGTTAGGAGGGAATAAAGTGATAAAGATCTGAAAGATTTTGTTTAACAGTATTAAAAGGAGAGGAAGAACCAATATCTTGGAAGAAAGTTGTGGTAGTTGTATTACCTAACACTAGTAAAGATCCATCACACCCAGCTTCATACAGATCCAGTTCAATTTTAAACCATGATTACAAAGTGCTTATGTCTGTACTAGTTAAAAGATTGATAGATCTAGATTAATTTTTTTTTGGGGGGGGGGGCCTTTATAAAACGATGATCCAGAGGGAAGCAGAATGTAAGAAAATACCACTGTTGGTGGGTCTTGATGCAAAGAAAGCATTCGGCAGAGTAAGCTGGGATTTTTTAAGTAGGGCAATGGAAGACTTTGCATTCCCTGATACAATAATAAAGTTAATTATGAGGATATATGAAAGGATCGGACAAAAAAGAATTAAAGTGGGAGGGTTATTCTCTGACATATTGTATTTGAACAGAGGAACAAGACAGGGTGTCCTCTTCCTTTTTTATTTGCTTTACATGCAGCGCCACTGGAAAACAAATAAGGAAGTCAGAATTTCAAGGATAAGTAATTGATATGGTAATTAAGAAAAGTTGGCTTTATTTGCAGATATTATTATTTTGTGCCTGATAAATCCAGAAAAGGACATTTCAGGTTGGGATATAAAATTAATGAAAATAAAACAAATGCTACAGCCATAAATTATGTGACTATATACAAATTGGTTCGGTATGGAGACATGATAAGATGAAGTATTTAGGAGTATGGATTAAAAAGGCTTCTGTTAATGCACCTAAGGATATTTGGGAACAGTGTATGCATCTGGCATACATGGCACCCTCTGACCCAATATTGACATATTTACTGCACATTAGCAAATCAAATGGCATCAGAAATACTCTGTCTAGGGATCTAAACCTCTTCTACAACAAAAACATAACGGTTTGGAGGGACATGTATATCTCATAGAGGATACTGTTGCGGAACAAACTCCCTAGCCACATAAGCAAAATTCATCCCTGTCCATATTCAAGTGCAATTTAGATCTATGGATGGGAAACAGAAATTTTTCTCCAGAACTGCCCCCTGTACTACTAATGGACAGATGCAGCTCTTAAATTCTTTATCCTATGCATGGGTCCCCTCAAATTATCTATGGTATGATACCAATTATTCTCATTAGGGGTAATATATAACAACTGACCACAGAATGGGTAAGCCCAATCTATAACCAAATGGGATAAGTTATTTCAAGCACAAAAGGAGAAACTGGCTAGGCTTAAAATCCCCCTCAAGGGCAACTAGTGTGGTACTTACCTATAAATGTATACATGTGTTGATATTTGCTGCTAAAGCTTATCCTCCTCTGCCCAGTCCCTCAGACACCAACAAAGTGGGTGGTATTGGCTGCAGTCAGAGCTTCATCTCTCTATACCAAGGGGTTAGGTTTTATAGCATCCTTACTGTTCTACTAATTAAGAAAACTAAATAGGGACAACTGAAAAGAAGAGGGGCTCACTAACAGAAAAAAACACAGACCCACTATTAGTAAAACAAGTTGTTCACAATAACTAAAATTAAAAAATACTGAAAAAATACTTTAACGTTCTTCCAAACCACACTTCTTGCAATTTAACCCCCAACAAAGTTGTCAAATGAATATATTAAATTTAGAAACCTATCCTAAAATGAAAGAAGGTGGGAAATAGCCTATACTGGGAAGACAAGAGTGATTCTGTCAGCTACAATTATACGGAATATGTCATACTGCTGTACTATATGTCATCATTTCTTTCTCAAAATGTAGTTAGGTCATGAAGTACAATGTCAGCTATGAATCTGAAGGCTGGATGGACCTCCTTTTAAGAATGCCATGGACAACTGCTGTGGCAAGGCCACTTCTGGCCACAGACGCAATGCCCAACTTCTAATGCTTGATAAAATAGACTAAAGACCAGGTTGATGCTTCATGAATAACTGATGTTCAAACCCCAACAAAATGGGGACAGAGGTCAAAAGTCTTCAAAAAATATCCCCCAGCAATAATTCTGTTTAACAGTTTACTGGCAGAGTTATAACAACAGCATGTACTACAGTTAGTAATTCTTTTTTTCCCCCATTAGACTGGACAACAGGAAACAGAGTTAGTTAAGCTTCCGAAACTTTTCCGTCCTGAAGATGAAAACATTGGATGAGGGCATAAAGAAAGAGTAGTAAAAAAATCCAAAGCCTGGAAACGTTGAGGTAAAATGCAGCATTTATTCCAAACAGGCAAATGTAGAAAGGTAGCAACTAATGCTCTGGGTAAGCATATGAGGGAGAAAGGAAGTACACACACATTTAACTTTAGAGTGATTGACATCAGACAGAAGCAAAAAAAGGGGGGGTTTAATAATGAGTTAGAAGTATGTGAATATTCATGGAATACACTTTTAGAAGCTGATTGTTTTCCAGGTTTAAATACAGCAGTTAGTATTAAACCTATTTTAAAAAGAAGACAGTTAACTTTGAAATAACATCTTGTGTGGATAGGTCTTAGTTAAATGTTTTACTCATTTTATGGTTATACTGATTTTCAGTAACACTTTACATGTATATGTGTCTTTAAACTGAAGTGCTTACTACAACTGTGTCATGTGATTAGTTTTATGGTTTGAATTTACTATTTAAATGAAGGCATTTGATCTCTTTTTTTACACACTGATGAAGGATTGATCCTGAAACTTTGCGATTTTTTTTTCCTGTTTGGAATAAACGTTGCATTTTACCTCAAGGTTTCCAGGCTTTGGGTTTTTTACTACTGTTTTGCATTTTGTAACCTAACTGCTTTATCTATGTGCTGTTCCTGTTTCTTTGGAGTTTTGGTAGCTTTGCTTTGGAACAGGCACGGTGTTGAGGAAGTTGTATCCTTGAACATGACACAGTCTATGGTGAATAATATTGGTCATTCTGTGAATCAAATGCTGCTAATTCAACATAACCCGCTGCTATCCTGTTTGGGGGAACCAAGAGAAGTCATGACATCTGATGTGGATGAGGCTGCTGTTAGCTTAAAAGAAAAAAATAACTGTCTTGGAACTTATCCAAACGCAAAACTCCAACTCCACTCGAACGCCAATGCCAAAAAGTCACTGTTAATGCAACTGTTATTATAGTTTCACCAAGAATACTGGAAACTTTTCGTAAAAGAAATTTAATACACTTGAAGTGTGCAACTTTTCATACACTTTTCGTCAGGGCTCCTGCCCCAACTTCATCAGAAAACAACAACCCATTAAATGATGTGTCTTTATATAGTTGATTTAAACGTCATTAAACAGTGTAATTAACTTCAATAAACCTAAAATACATCAATGAAGCTAAACTAATTAATGGAAAATCAATGTAAAATCAACAACGCTGTAACCCAGCGTGAACCTCCCTACCAGTATATCTTTATTCAACAGTTTTTTAAAACTCATCAAATTGTATGTATGAAATATATTAAAATATATTGAAATGTTTAAACATTCAACCATAAACCTAGTATGTTAAGTGAACACCAATTAACAAACAGATCATTTAAAATAAATCATTTAAAATAAACAAATCATTTAAAATCTGTCAGGCAATACACTTCAAAAGTGATACTGAAAACCCTTTTGATTATTATACTATACACCAATATTAATGAAAACAATTAAGTAAAATTCATAAATCATGCATAACAGTATCCTGCATAAAATTATATACATATTCCTTAACACTTTAAACACTAATATTAATATTTGATGTTTAAATATAAAGAATAATTCATTTAAGCATAAATATGTATGAATAATAATCAGTATTAATAAATATTAATAAATAATAATAATCAATAAATAAGAATTACTGATAATTATTACTGAATATTAATTATAAAATGGTTAAGCATAAATTGGTTAAACATAAATTGATTGTAACTAAAACGTTAAGTTATTATATTATGAAATTACCTCACCTCTCTAAATTTTTCAATCTTAAAATACATTTGAAGGAACACATCTCATTTAAACCCGGGAACCTAACAGCATTGGTTCTGAGTTGCCAAAGCAATTCTATTTTTTCTAGAACTAAACTCTCATTTCCTCCTCTACCATCTGAGTTAACTTGGTCTATGACCCTAAACTTGAAGCTGTGGGTCGGGAACGCATCAATGTGTCTAGCCAAGGCGTTCTCCATTCTCTTAGCATTGATGTTATAGATATGTTCTTTAATTCTGTCTGCCAACTTCCTATCCGTCTTTCCTATGTAGAACGCCTGGCATAGTACACATTTAGCTAAATAAACTACTTGTTTGCTGTTGCAACTGTACTTAGATGTTGATGTATACTCTCTATTGTTTATTAAAAATTTGCTTCCCTCTTCTATATACTTACAGCAACTACACATAGAGCATTTAAACATGCCTCTTTTAGTTGTAGAGATGCCACCCTTCTTTTGTAAAATTTACTTTAAGTTCATCCCTCGTTTAAAAAACATTTTAGGTTTACTAGGCAACAATTCACTGAAAAATTTGTCATTTAGTAAATATTCCCAGTTTTTTATTAATATGTTCAGTATTAATCCTGAATCCAAATTATATGTACAAATAAAATTGCAACCAAGTGTGTCATCCAATTTTACAGTTCTAGTCATATTGGATCCTTCCATGATAACGTCACTTTCTTGTCTCACTTCTACATCTGACCTCAAAATAGGGACGTATAAACCTTCCATTCTTTTAAATTTCACTTCTGTAAGTATCTCCCTTAAAAAGTCAAATGGGTATCCCCTCAGTGTGAAGAAATTAAATATTAATTCACACTCTTCATTAAATTCTTCTTCTAATGATGTCATACGGGCTGCTCTTACCAGTTGACCTTTAACTACGGATTTCTTCTGATGCCTCGGATGGCAGCTAGTAAAATGGAGATACATATTCGAATGTGTTTCTTTTCTGTAAATTTTAGACAAGTAAGATTTCCTCTCGTAGTCCTTCCTCAGTGAAACATCTAAATGCTCTATCTTATTGATATCGTACTTAAAAGTGAAACACAAAAAACTTGTTGTGTTATTAAACCCTGTTAAGCAATCCTCCATTTGCTGCTCAGTCCCTTGGAACAATATAAAGATATCATCCAAGAAACGTGTGTAATATACAATGTTGTCCTTAAATTCGTTATTATTTAAAACATAGATCCTCTCCCAATAGGCCATAACTAAATTAGCTATGGCCGCACCACATGGTGAGCCCATCGCTACACCAATTTTTTGATGGTAAATGTCCTTATTGAACATCACATAGTTGTATGACAGCACAGTGTCTATTAATTCCTCCACTAGTCTGATCTCATTCACTGGTGCTTTTAACAAAAGTAGCATTTCAGCTACCCATTCAATTCCTATTTGATGTGGGATACTCGAATATAAATCTTTCACATCTACTGTTACGAAAAAAGATTGAGGAAAAAATTCTAATTCACTAATAGATTTCAAGAAAGACCACGAATCTTTGGAAATTTGCTTTTCATTTGTTATGTATTTTTTCAAAATATTGTCCAAAAGTTTTGCGCAAGTACATGTGGAACTCTTTCTCCCATCCACTAAAGGTCTCATTGGTGGATTCTCGAGCCCCTTGTGAATCTTTGGTATCCCAAACAAATAAGGTGTCCTTGGGAAAGACTGCTGTAAATATAAGTAAATGTCCCTGTCTATTCTTGCTTCGATATATAATTCCTCTATGAATGCTGTAATCTTTCTATAAGCCCCATTCATTTCATTAATCAAGGCTTTACTGTAAGTTTCACTATCAAGAATGGCATACATTTTGGAATTATAATCTTCAAGGGACATAATAACCAAGCCTCCTCCCTTATTGGGTTTCATAATACGTATGGGGGCTTGGTTTAAGCATTCTAATAGCTCTTTTTCTTCTTTGCTGATGTTAAACTTATAATTTTTCTTATAAATATTAGATTTTTCTAAATTCCTTAAATCTAATTTTGTAGCATTTTCAAAAAGGGCTACTAGAGGGTGCAAAGGAGGATTGTACACACTGCATACATATAATTCAGATTTCTCATTAGTGCTGTTACCCATCAGTGCTGTAAGATTGATTTTTCTACAAAATAGTTTCAAGTCTAATAGTGTTCCAGCTAAATCAATAGAACGTGAAGGAACAAAAGTATACCCTCTGGATAATAAATCAACAATTTCAGGGTAAATAAAAACATTTGAGTAGTTATAGATTTTAAAATCACCACTAGAATTAGTCAAGATTTCACAACAACATAATTCATTAGGTAATAAATCCGACACAGTTACCATTTCTTCCTCTTGTTCCTCAACCCTCTGTTGTTCCGTTTCGTTTGTTGAAAGTTCCCATTCTGAAAATTTTGTTGTTGGTGACTTTGTGTATTAATTTCAACAGTTTCCTGATTTCTCGTGGTGTTAGGGTTATTACGGGTATTATTTGTTTGATTAAGTCTTTCACTTCATCTTAACCCATTGTTAATGCTTGGGTCCCCCTCATTTGGTGAAATAATGTCATCAGTCAGTCTCGGGTAGTTACTGTCCAAACTCTCTAATAGTCTCTCACCTGTGTCTCCAGGTGAAACAGTTAAAATTCCTTGGTTGGTAGGGGGTTTGGGATAGGCCTTCCCTTCCCTATAGTCCCTAACGTCTCATGCTATTTTCTTAGCCTTAGTGTTTTTGATTTTTGTCATATGCTCATCTATACTAGTAAAACACCGTTCATATTCAAAACGGTATCTTAAAAGTTGACATCTTTTTTTATATTTTGGTCAAGTTCTTCAAGTTCCAGCAACAAAGAGTCTATTAATAGGTTATAATGGGTGTTCATCAGTTGCAATAATTCAAATCCATGCCTATCAAAAAGGCTTAACAAAGCTTCATGAAAAGGCGTCCCCTCCCTCAACCCAGAGGGAAATTGCCACTGCCTTAAGCCCTTTGGCACAATTTTTAAATTAATGCATTCCTGGAAGTACGCTGACTCTAATTGCAACTTGCGTACTTTAAATAACTTTTTGTCAAAAGTATTCAATTTAACCGAAAGGTCCACGCTTACCTCATTAGACACTGTGCTTGTTGCATTTTGCAGACTGTTATCAAACACAAACGGTCTGCTAATCCATGTATTGAGACTAGCTATAGAAGCTGGTGTTCTTAGTGCTTCTAAACGGTTCCCGCCGACATTAGATCCTTCTGAACTGCTCAAATTTGAGCTTCAACTGTTGGAAGCCACTTGTGGGTCCTCTGAGGCTACCCCTTGTATGCCTTGTTGCCTTCTTGCATCGGTTGATGGTAGTAACGCCTCCGGACCTACGCTCACTCCTGGGGTTGCTGCAATGTTGGCGTTCACTCTGCTAGCATGCTGAGAACATGCCTGAAAGTTAGAAGCTGCTTCCACTTTTTGAGATAGCGCTTCTACCTTTTGTGTCAGTAAATTGATAAGTAAAGTCAAGTTCCCATCCTCGTTGGAACTCTCATGTGAAGGCAGTGGGCTGCTCGATGGTGAAGGCTCCATACTCACAAAAAAACACACTCGTAATAATGAAACAAAACTTCTCCAAACGCAAAACTCCAACTCCACTCGAACGCCAATGCCAAAAAGTCACTGTTAATGCAACTGTTATTATAGTTTCGCCAAGAATACTGGAAACTTTTCGTAAAAGAAATTGAATACACTTGAAGTGTGCAACTTTTCATACAGTTTTCGTCAGAGCTCCTGCCCCAACTTCATCAGAAAACAACAACCCATTAAATGATGTGTCTTTATATAGTTGATTTAAACGTCATTAAACAGTGTAATTAACTTCAATAAACCTAAAATACATCAATGAAGCTAAACTAATTAATGGAAAATCATTATGAAATCAACAACGCTGTAACCCAGCGTGAACCTCCCTACCAGTACATCTTTATTCAACAGTTTTTTTAAAACTCATCAAATTGTATGTATGAAATATATTAAAATATATTGAAATGTTTAAACATTCAACCATAAACCTAGTATGTTAAGTGAACACCAATTAACAAACAGATCATTTAAAATAAATCATTTAAAATAAACAAATCATTTAAAATCTGTCAGGCAATACACTTCAAAAGTGATACTGAAAACCCTTTTGATTATTATACTATACACCAATATTAATGAAAACAATTAAGTAAAATTCATAAATCATGCATAACAGTATCCTGCATAAAATTATATACATATTCCTTAACACTTTAAACACTAATATTAATATTTGATGTTTAAATATAAAGAATAATTCATTTAAGCATAAATATGTATGAATAATACTCAGTATTAATAAATATTAATAAATAATAATATTAATAATAATCAAATAAGAATTACTGATAATTATTACTGAATATTAATTATAAAATGGTTAAACATAAATTGGTTAACATAAATTGATTGTAACTAAAAAGTTAAGTTATTATAAAATATAACATCATTATAATTCATATTTCAATATATCATTATAACATCAATGCTAAGAGAATGGAGAACGCCTTGGCTAGACACATTGATGCGTTCCCGACCCACAGCTTCAAGTTTAGGGTCATAGACCACGTTAACTCAGATGGTAGAGGAGGAAATGAGAGTTTAGTTCTAGAAAAAATAGAATTGCTTTGGCAACTCAGAACCAATGCTGTTAGGTTCCCGGGTTTAAATGAAATGTGTTCCCTCAAATGTATTTTAAGATTGAAAAATTTAGAGAGGTGAGGTAATTTCATAATATAATAACTTAACTTTTTAGTTACAATCAATTTATGTTTAACCAATTTATGTTTAACCATTTTATAATTAATATTCCGTAATAATTATCAGTAATTCTTATGTATTGATTATTATTAATATTATTATTTATTAATATGTATTAATACTGATTATTATTCATACATATTTATGCTTAAATGAATTATTCTTTATATTTAAACATCAAATATTAATATTAGTGTTTAAAGTGTTAAGGAATATGTATATAATTTTATGTAGGATACTGTTATGCATGATTTATGAATTTTAATTAATTGTTTTCATTAATATTGGTGTATAGTATAATAATCAAAAGGGTTTTCAGTATCACTTTTGAAGTGTATTGCCTGACAGATTTTAAATGATTTGTTTATTTTAAATGATTTATTTTAAATGATCTGTTTGTTAATTGGTGTTCACTTAACATACTAGGTTTATGGTTGAATGTTTAAACATTTCAATATATTTTAATATATTTCATACATACAATTTGATGAGTTTTAAAAAACTGTTGAATAAAGATATACTGGTAGGGAGGTTCACGCTGGGTTACAGCGTTGTTGATTTCATAATGATTTTCCATTAATTAGTTTAGCTTCATTGATGTATTTTAGGTTTATTGAAGTTAATTACACTGTCTAATGATGTTTAAATCAACTATATAAAGACACATCATTTAATGGGTTGTTGTTTTCTGATGAAGTTGGGGCAGGAGCCCTGACAAAAAGTGTATGAAAAGTTGCACACTTCAAGTGTATTAAATTTCTTTTACGAAAAGTTTCCAGTATTCTTGGCGAAACTATAATAACAGTTGCATTAACAGTGACTTTTTGGCATTGGCGTTCGAGTGGAGTTGGAGTTTTGCGTTTGGAGAAGTTTTGTTTCATTATTACGAGTGTGTTTTTTTGTGAGTATGGAGCCTTCACCATCGAGCAGCCCACTGCCTTCACGTGAGAGTTCCAACGAGGATGGGAACTTGACTTTACTTATCAATTTACTGACACAAAAGGTAGAAGCGCTATCTCAAAAAGTGGAAGCAGCTTCTAACTTTCAGGCATGTTCTCAGCATGCTAGCGGAGTGAACGCCAACACTGCAGCAACCCCAGGAGTGAGCGTAGGTCCGGAGGCGTTACTACCATCAACCGATGCAAGAAGGCAACAAGGCATACAAGGGGTAGCCTCAGAGGACCCACAAGTGGCTTCCGACAGTCGAAGCTCAAATTTGAGCAGTTCAGAAGGATCTAATGGCGGCGGGAACCGTTTAGAAGCACTAAGAACACCAGCTTCTATAGCTAGTCTAAATACATGGATTAGCAGACCGTTTGTGTTTGATAACAGTCTGCAAAATGCAACAAGCACAGCGTCTAATGAGGTAAGCGTGGACCTTTCGGTTAAATTGAATACTTTTGACGAAAAGTTATTTAAAGTACGCAAGTTGCAATTAGAGTCAGCGTACTTCCAGGAATGCATTAATTTAAAAATTGTGCCAAAGGGCTTAAGGCAGTGGCAATTTCCCTCTGGGTTGAGGGAGGGGACACCTTTTCATGAAGCTTTGTTAAGCCTTTTTGATAGGCATGGATTTGAATTATTGCAACTGATGAGCACCCATTATAACCTATTAATAGACTCTTTGTTGCTGGAACATGAAGAACTTGACCAAAATATAAAAAAAGATGTCAACTTTTTAAGATACCGTTTTGAATATGAACGGTGTTTTACTAGTATAGATGAGCATATGACAAAAATCAAAAACACTAAGGCTAAGAAAATAGCACGAGACATTAGGGACTATAGGGAAGGGAAGGCCTATCCCAAACCCCCTACCAACCAAGGAATTTTAACTGTTTCACCTAGAGACAAAGGTGAGAGACCAGGAGAGAGTTTGGACAGTAACTACCCGAGACTGACTGATGACATTATTTCACCAAATGAGGGGGACCCAAGCATTAACAATGGGTTAAGACGAAGTGAAAGACTTAATCAAACAAATAATACCTGTAATAACCCTAACACCACGAGAAATCAGGAAACTGTTGAAATTAATACACAAAGTCACCAACAACAAAATTTTCAGAATGGGAACTTTCAACAAACGAAACGGAAGAACAGAGGGTTGAGAAACAAGAGGAAGAAATGGTAACTGTGTCGGATTTATTACCTAATGAATTATGTTGTTGTGAAATATTGACTAATTCTAGTGGTGATTTTAAAATCTATAACTACTCAAATGTTTTTATTTGCCCTGAAATTGTTGATTTATTATCCAGAGGGTATACTTTTGTTCCTTCACGTTCTATTGATTTAGCTGGAACACTATTAGACTTGAAACTATTTTGTAGAAAAATCAATCTTACAGCACTGATGGGTAACAGCACTAATGCGAAATCTGAATTATATGTATGCAGTGTGTACAATCCTCCTTTGCACCCTCTAGTAGCCCTTTTTGAAAATGCTACAGAATTAGATTTAAGGAATTTAGAAAAATCTAATATTTATAAGAAAAATTATAAGTTTAACATCAGCAAAGAAGAAAAAGAGCTATTAGAATACTTAAACCAAGCCCCCATACGTATTATGAAACCCGATAAGGGAGGAGGCTTGGTTATTATGTCCCTTGAAGATTATAATTCCAAAATGTATGCCATTCTTGATAGTGAAACTTACAGTAAAGCCTTGATTAATGAAATGAATGGGGCTTATAGAAAGATTACAGCATTCATAGAGGAATTATATATCGAAGCAAGAATAGACAGGGACATTTACTTATATTTACAGCAGTCTTTCCCAAGGACACCTTATTTGTTTGGGATACCAAAGATTCACAAGGGGCTCGAGAATCCACCAATGAGACCTTTAGTGGATGGGAGAAAGAGTTCCACATATACTTGCGCAAAACTTTTGGACAATATTTTGAAAAAATACATAACAAATGAAAAGCAAATTTCCAAAGATTCGTGGTCTTTCTTGAAATCTATTAGTAAATTAGAATTTTTTCCTCAATCTTTTTTCGTAACAGTAGATGTGAAAGATTTATATTCGAGTATCCCACATCAAATAGGAATTGAATGGGTAGCTGAAATGCTACTTTTGTTAAAAGCACCAGTGAATGAGATCAGACTAGTGGAGGAATTAATAGACACTGTGCTGTCATACAACTATGTGATGTTCAATAAGGACATTTACCATCAAAAAATTGGTGTAGCGATGGGCTCACCATGTGGTGCGGCCATAGATAATTTAGTTATGGCCTACTGGGAGAGGATCTATGTTTTAAATAATAACGAATTTAAGGACAACATTGTATATTACACACGTTTCTTGGACGATATCTTTATATTGTTCCAAGGGACTGAGCAGCAAATGGAGGATTGCTTAACAGGGTTTAATAACACAACAAGTTTTTTGTGTTTCACTTTTAAGTACGATATCAATAAGATAGAGTATTTAGATGTTTCACTAAGGAAGGACTACGAGAGGAAAACTTACTGGTCTAAAATTTACAGAAAAGAAACACATTTGAATATGTATCTCCATTTTACTAGCTGCCATCCGAGGCATCAGAAGAAATCCGTAGTTAAAGGGCAACTGGTAAGAGCAGCCCGTATGACATCATTAGAAGAAGAATTTAATGAAGAGTGTGAATTAATATTTAATTTCTTCACACTGAGGGGATACCCATTTGACTTTTTAAGGGAGATACTTACAGAAGTGAAATTTAAAAGAATGGAAGGTTTATACGTCCCTATTTTGAGGTCAGATGTAGAAGTGAGACAAGAAAGTGACGTTATCATGGTAGAATCCAATATGACTAGAACTGTAAAATTGGATGACACACTTGGTTGCAATTTTATTTGTACATATAATTTGGATTCAGGATTAATACTGAACATATTAATAAAAAACTGGGAATATTTACTAAATGACAAATTTTTCAGTGAATTGTTGCCTAGTAAACCTAAAATGGTTTTTAAACGAGGGATGAACTTAAAGTAAATTTTACAAAAGAAGGGTGGCATCTCTACAACTAAAAGAGGCATGTTTAAATGCTCTATGTGTAGTTGCTGTAAGTATATAGAAGAGGGAAGCAAATTTTTAATAAACAATAGAGAGTATACATCAACATCTAAGTACAGTTGCAACAGCAAACAAGTAGTTTATTTAGCTAAATGTGTACTATGCCAGGCGTTCTACATAGGAAAGACGGATAGGAAGTTGGCAGACAGAATTAAAGAACATATCTATAACATCAATGCTAAGAGAATGGAGAACGCCTTGGCTAGACACATTGATGCGTTCCCGACCCAAAGCTTCAAGTTTAGGGTCATAGACCAAGTTAACTCAGATGGTAGAGGAGGAAATGAGAGTTTAGTTCTAGAAAAAATAGAATTGCTTTGGCAACTCAGAACCAATGCTGTTAGGTTCCCGGGTTTAAATGAGATGTGTTCCCTCAAATGTATTTTAAGACTGAAAAATTTAGAGAGGTGAGGTAATTTCATAATATAATAACTTAACTTTTTAGTTACAATCAATTTATGTTTAACCAATTTATGTTCAACCATTTTATAATTAATATTCAGTAATAATTATCAGTAATTCTTATTTATTGATTATTATTATTATTTATTAATATTTATTAATACTGATTATTATTCATACATATTTATGTTTAAATGAATTATTCTTTATAGTTAAACATCAAATATTAATATTAGTGTTTAAAGTGTTAAGGAATATGTATATAATTTTATGCAGGATACTGTTATGCATGATTTATGAATTTTACTTAATTGTTTTCATTAATATTGGTGTATAGTATAATAATCAAAAGGGTTTTCAGTATCACTTTTGAAGTGTATTGCCTGACAGATTTTAAATGATTTGTTTATTTTAAATGATCTGTTTGTTAATTGGTGTTCACTTAACATACTAGGTTTATGGTTGAATGTTTAAACATTTCAATATATTTTAATATATTTCATACATACAATTTGATGAGTTTTAAAAAACTGTTGAATAAAGATATACTGGTAGGGAGGTTCACACTGGGTTACAGCATTGTTAATTTCATAATGATTTTCCATTAATTAGTTTAGCTTCATTGATGTATTTTAGGTTTATTGAAGTTAATTACACTGTTTAATGACGTTTAAATCAACTATATAAAGACACATCATTTAATGTTTTCTGATGAAGTTGGGGCAGGAGCCCTGACAAAAAGTGTATGAAAAGTTGCACACTTCAAGTGTATTAAATTTCTTTTACGAAAAGTTTCCAGTATTCTTGGCAAAACTATAATAACAGTTGCATTAACAGTGACTTTTTGGCATTGGCGTTCGAGTGGAGTTGGAGTTTTGCGTTTGGAGAAGTTTTGTTTCATTATTACAACTGTCTTGGAACGTAAGGTACAGTCATTTAAAAGATTACAGTGATAACACTTTAGTTTTTTTAACATATTTAGAATGTGGCATTGTTCCACGCAGTCTGAGTCTTTAAAAATGCCCTCATACCATAATATGTACCCCGGGTTACTCAAAAAGTGGCAGGAGCTTAATTTGAGAATTGGGGCTGACTATATGAGATTAATGAATGAATATTTTTACAAAACTGAGTGTGGCTTACAACAGGAGATTATTCAGATTGAGAATGAAATGCTTGAAACACCTTTAACAAACGAGGGTTCATGGTTATATAACAAAATACTTGAGAACTTAACAATATTTGAACAAAAGCTGATTGCCACTAAGATACGCAAATTGAACCCAGACATTGGAGATTTTAAAAATGGGCATATTTTTTCTTGGACTGGGGAACACCCTATGCCTTTTTACAAAGGAAGGAAGGAAGATATAATAATAAACGGTGAAGGATGAAACAGACCATGGACTCACTAGATCAATTTTTCCTGATGAATTTGTCAATGGGCATAATGTTAACTTAAATTCAACTAATAGGAATTTGCAACCTGTAGACTTAAACAATCTTACACATCTACTACCAGAAGCAAGTACTTCTGTGAGGTCCATACCCCCCACTAATACAAATGATACAACCCTGCAGAATCAGGATTTTCAGTAGGGGAAGACTCTAATTGCCATCATATTACCAGGGAAAGTGGAACAGGCAGTATGGAATACATCAAAGAACCGAGAGAAGGAGAGGGACAATTCACGGGGCAGGAAGCAGACTCGAGGACAGCAGTTCAACAGGTGGAGAAGCCGAGGACCGGAGACCCACAGCAGGACTTACAGCAAAAACAACTAAGTGAATTTTCTGTTGTTAACCTTTCTTTCAATTAAGTGAAGCTGAGTTAAAGCTTTTGAATAAAGGTATATGTTTAATTCCATTTAATGTGGACAGTGTTGTAACAGCTCCAACTGATCTTAAATTGTTTATAAGGAATGTGATTCTGAAATTTATATTTAAGGATGCACCTGATATGTCTACACAGGTATGTAAAAAACCTAGTATGTTTATACCAGTGAATTGTCCCATTTTAAATACATTTATGGGAGCATGTGAAAGGGACATGCGTAACTATTATATGAAGTCTGAAAAGAAATACAACCTTTCCTTGTCTGAGTTTCAAGCTCTTGAGAAACTATAAATCAACAATGATATTATTATTAAACAGGCGGACAAAGGTGGTACAATTGTTATTTTTGATAGAGATAATGTATAACATGCTTATGCTTGAATTTTTGAGTGACTTTGATAGTTTTGTTGAAGTCCCTCCAGCAGAAGTATCTAAATGTATAAGCAAAGTTAATATGTGTATTTTTGAGCTGCAACTTAATAATGACATCAGTATTGAATTGTTTCATTATTTTACAGTTCCATGCCCTATTACACCTGTTTTGTATGGTCTTCCAAAAATTCATAAAAATTTAACCCATCCACTCATACATCCTATTGTATCTGTTTCTCGTAGCCAAACCTATTTCTCACTATTTACAGGTTATTTAAGCAAATATTTATATAAAGTTAAAAGTTTTATTAAAGATACAAAAGATTTTTTTACAACAGTTATACTGCTAGCTTAATGAAAATCAGAATGTTGAATTTTTATTTGTAACTTTTGACATTAAATCATTACTTACTGATATACCTCTACAATATGGTTTAGGAGAACTATGTGACTTTCTCAGTAGAACATGTGACATGACTGGTACAGAAGTGGAAACAATTTGTGAATTGACAGAAGTGGTGTTGACTAATAATGTGTTTATGTTTAATGAATCCACCTACATACAGAAAAATGGGGTAGCAACGGGCACCCCAATAGCAAATACATATGCTAATATTGTTATTTTGTGCTGGGAAGAGCAATTTGTTTATAGTGAACTTCATCCTTTTTATGACAGAACATTATTTTTTAAATGCTTTGTGGATGACATATTTTTCCTCTGGGCTGGTGATGCTGAACTTGAAGCATATATAGAATATTTAAATAGAACCATTAACTTTTTTGAAATTTGCAGCCCAGTTTTCTATGGATACCATCAATTACCTGGATGTTAGTTTAACTAAATGTAGTGGAGGTACTAATACTTTGATACACAGAAAAGAGATACACTCTAATCTATATGTCCACAGAAACAGTATGCATGCCACACACACTTTTAAGGGTGTAGTCAAAGGACAAATGTTAAGAGACAGTCAACTTAACACGGATGAGATCAACTTTAAATTGGAACTGAACAGAATGTCCACAGATTTTAAATGCTGTGGTTATAATAACTCATTATTAAGACATACAGCAGATGAAGTTATTATGGAAAGAACAGGCAATGCGAGACCCCACTTTTCTAGCAATACTGGCAATGTTAATTCTGGTTATAATTCTATTAAAAAATACTCCTTCCTCACCTCCTAGACAACCATCTTATAACTCCCACACAGCACGGTTTCAGACCTAATCACAGCACTATGACTGCCCTCCTCTCCTTCCCTGAAATTGTAAATAAAGCCCGTGACTCTGGACAAATTGTTTCCACCTTACTTCTTGACCTCTCCAAAGCCTTCAATACTATCTCACCCAGCCTGCTCTTAACTAATCTCTCCAAACTTTACCTATCTTCCGCCTCTTTGAATTGGTTCTCTAGTTATCTATCTAACAGAAACCAAGCTGTAAAATGGAAAAAAGCCACCTCCTCTTTCCTTAGTACCCCTACAGGAGTTCCACAAGGCTCCATACTTGGTCCTCTTCTCTTCAATATTTTTATTAACGACTTCCACAAATCAATCCCATTCTCTAGCATCATCCAATATGCAGATGATTCAACTATCATCTGTTCTGCCTCTTCTATCACTACACTACAAAAACTTACTCAAGATGCCTTCTCTTCCACAGAGCAATGGATGCTAAGTAATCATCTAGCTCTCAATGCTACCAAGACCAAACTAATGTTATTTACTCCTTCTAGAGTCACTCCTCCCAACCCGAATACATTCTTAATTACTAGTCAAAACAACTCACCTCTTGAAATAGTGTCAGAGACCAAACTACTTGGGGTCCAAATCGACAACCAACTTAAATTTAATTCCCACCTGCAAATAAACATCAAAAAAACGCATCAAAAACTTGGCATGCTTTATAGACAGAATGCCTACCTCACATCTGCCACTAAAATCACTCTCTCTACTTCCTTCCTTATCCCCTCCCTTCTGTATGGCGCCCCACTACTAACTAATCTTCAGTCCTTGTTAAAAAAACAGCTTACCTCCTGCTACAACAAAATTGCAAAATTCGCCACCAGCCATAACTCCTCCACTCACCACTGTTTATCCCTCCATAAACTAAAATGGCTAGAACTTCCCAACCAACTAGCTTACACTCAACTAACTCTAGCCCATAAGCTTATTCTAAACCCCTCCCTCTGTCCCTCCCTTTCCTCTGATTTAAAATGCACCTACCTAACAGAGTTCTAAGGTCAAATAATCAAAATCTACTAGAAGTGCACAAACCTACTCACCCCCCAGGCAAAAGCCTTCTGTCCTTCAACCTCGCTCGCCTCTGGAACTCCCTACCCCCACTCATCAGCACCACCTCTAACCACTCTACCTTCAAAAAGTCTCTTTTCTTACATCTAGCATCACAGTGGGAATGCTCTTGCTCCCACCCTACATAACTAACTCTACTTAAAGTCCTCCAATATCACATCCTACTTTATGTAGCTACTATGTTTGTTCTCTAATCTGTATTAATGTTTACATTTGTTCTATTACTAGTATTTTTCTTCTCAATGTATTAACTGTTATGACTGCTACTGTATATTTGATAAGTTTTCACTTGTATCCTGTCTACGTAGTATTAATAACTCTCTGTACCTACATTTTCTCTGTCAAATGTTGAATGTACATTTTGTTTTTGGAGCTTTTCTCCCCAGGACTCCATTGAAAACGGGTTCTTTATGGCCCAATGGACTATCCTGGTAAACCAACTGCAATAAATAAATAAATAAATAAAAATAATAACATGTTATGTCACAACGTATAATCGTAGATCAGAGGGTGTTAAGAACATATTAGAAATAATTGGGGTATTCTTAAAAACGTGCCTGAGATAATCAGCATAGTTGGAGAGGCCCCCATGTTCTCATATTGTACCTGTCCAAATTTGAAATAAAGATAATAAAAAGTTGAATGTAAGTAGAAAACAGTGTACATTTCCTTGTTATATTTGCATATACTGTGACAATATAAACAAAAGTTGTGAATTTAAACATTCTAACATTAATACGAAATATACTTTCAGGTGTTTTGCAAATGTAATACCACTTCCGTCATATATATGGCATGTTGTAAGGTGTGTCAAGCATTCTACATAGGGAAATGCACAAGAAGGTTGAAGGACAGAATTATTGATAGAGAGGTAGCAAATAATGCTCTGGGTAAGCATATGAGGGAGAAAGGAAGTACACACACATTTAACTTTACAGTAATTGACATCAGATAGAAGGAAAAAAGGGGGGTCTTAATAATGAGTTAGAAGTATGGGAATATTCATGGATTACACTTTTAGAAGCTGGTTGTTTTCCCGGTTTAAATACAGCAGTAACCATTAAACCTATTTTAAAAAGAAGACAGTTAACTTTGAAATAACATCTTGTGTGGATGGGTCTTTCTTAAATGTTTTACTTATACTTTACATGTATATGTGTCCTTAATACAACTGTGTTATGTGGTTAGTTTTATGGTTTGAATTTACTATTTAAATGAAGGCATTTGATCTCTTTTTTTACACACTGATGAAGGGTTGATCCTGAAAGCTTTGTGATTTTTTTTCCTGTTTGGAATAAACTCTGCATTTTACCTCAATGTTTCCAGGCTTTGGATTTTTTTACTGCTGTTTTGCATTTTGTATCCTGCCTGGTTTACCTATATACTGTTCCTGTTTCTTTGGCATAAAGAAAGAAGCAGTGTCTTCTAATTCAGTTCAGTGTGTGTCATTACTTTAGATATAAAATAAGGGTTAAAAGAAAAGGCTAGCCTATCTTTATGCATAACTATGTAAGAATATGTATACATAAAAGTATGCAACTTGGAAACCTGTCAACCAGAAAGAAGTGCTAAAAGAAGCGGGACAAAGAAATGGATCTGAAGAAGAAGGCTCTCTCATGGCTTCCAAAGAAATAAAATTCCTTTGGCAAGAAGAGAAGCCTCTTTAGGAACACCACAACAGTGGGGAAAAAAGCTATGGTAGACTCTCATGTAAGCCAGAATGATACACTGGAACAATAAACCATAATAAAACACACTAAAAAGATTACACTCCAAGAAAATGAGGTATGTAACTTAGACACTTCTTGTAAAGACATACTCTTAAGAAATGACAAATTGTTGAATGTTTTTCTTAATTGTTGTTGTTGTTGTTGTGTCTTTCGGCTTTTCCTGGTTAGGGGTTGCCACAGTGGAACTCTAGTCCGCTAATGACTGGCAGTAGATTTTTACATGCCGAGTTACCGACCTTGACGCACAACCTTCAACGAAGGTACTTTTTCTTAATTGTACATACTGTAAATATTATCACATGTATAACTGTAAATAACATGCAGTGTATTGTCTCTACTTTGTTACTGTACTATGTAGAGCTCTGCATTCTTCACTTTGTATAATTTTCTATTTATGCCTTCCACCACGGTACCCAGGTTGCAACTGAAAAGGATCTGCGAACCAATGCATTTAGCTAGTTATCTAACTGAAATAAACAAATACACAAATAAAATAATTTGAAAACTGAACCTGAAGAGGTTTCAAAGCCTTTTCAGCAAACAAATGGCAAACCTTTGTTCATCTAGCCAAAATACCTGTAGTAAATCTTCCAGCTTCCTGCAAGACCTTAACTATCTAAGGAGAAAAAAAAGGAATCAAAATTCCAGCTATCAGGCCAGCAAACTAAGTGACAGCAGGGAATGATGTGGAGCATGTTCTCTCTGCTCAGTCAGAATACCTGATGAAAAAAGGAAGTTCAGAATTTGTTTCACAGTTACAAACAATAAGAACTATGGCTGTCTTACCAGTAAGGGACTGTAACTCTCAATTAAATCTTTTCTTGATTTCAGGGACTCAAAGCTGTGTAAATAAAAGGGATTTTGAAAGAAGACATAATGCTTCGCTACAGTATTTTGAGGCATAGTCCAAGAATTTGGGAGTACAGATGTAGCTTATGAAGAGATCTATTTCTGGGACACAACACATTTCTAATGTTATGAAATACCTATTGATGAAGTTACTCATGCATGATCTAACAATGCTTGACTTAAACCAGATTGCTAGAAAGTACAGTTGTGTACACCTACCATAAATGTAGATGTTCGAGTGTCTTCACTGTTGCAGTCATAACTGTAGGGTGTTCCTGCCAGCAGGCAGCCCGAGGTCGGCCAGAATTCCAAAGTCTGGGTCCGGCGTCGGCTGTACCAGCAAGTACCCTGACGTCAGAATGCAAAGGTATAAAGCTGACAGCCGACGCCATCTTCTCCAGCCTTTCTTGCCCCAGATGTCAGAAGCCCCCCAAAAAACCAAAAGGTGTCCAAAGAGGAACACAAATACACCACAAAAGAAGTGGAAGAGAAAACAAGCAAAAATAAGAGGGGACTGGTGGGAAGGAAACACCGACTGCAACAGTGAAGACACTCGAACATCTACATTTATGGTAGGTGTACACAACTGTACTATGTTCTTCGTGTTTCACTGTTGCAGTCATAACTGTAGGGTAGAATCCCAAAGCTGTGAATGAGGGAGGAGGTTATGCAGAAGAAGGGGCAGCTAGAAGACCCTGCAAAACAGCAGAGGCAAAGCCTGCCCTAGACTTAGAATACAAAGGGAGATTATAGTGCTTAGAAAAAGTATGCACTGAACTCCAAGTGGCAGCTTCCAAAATGTCCTTGGTAGGAACTCCTCTGAGAAAAGCTGCTGAAGTGGCAGCTGCTCTAGTAGAATGACTTCTAACAGTACCTGGAATCTGTTTCCCATAGTGAGAGTAATAAAACCTTATTCCATGAGCAATCCATTTGGAAATAGTTTGTTTAGAAATAGCCTTACCTAGAGAACTGGAGGCATAATAGATAAGCAATTGATCAGATTTTCTGACATCTTTAGTCTTGTCCAGGTAAAATCGTAGTTGTCTGTGTACGTCCAATGAATGTAAGATCTTTCCCCTTTGTTTTGAGGATTTGGAAAGAAAGTAGGAAGGTGAATAGTCTGATTTAGAGCCACTTTAGAAATCACCTTAGGCATAAATGTAGGATTGGTCCTCAAGGAAACTCTGTCTTGGTGGAAGATAATATATGGTTCCACAGCCATGAGAGCTTGCAACTCTGAAACCCTTCTGGCAGAAGTCAATGCCAATAAGATAGCTGTCTTCCAGGATAAGAACCTGATATCCGAAGTCGCAGCAGGCTCAAAAGGAGGCAAAGTAAGTTTCTCCAAGACATAATTACGATCCCAAGCAGGAACAGGAGGAGTTCTGGGAGGTCTTAAATTCTTAGCTCCTCTCAAAAATTGTCTCACAAGCTGGTGAGAAAAGATGGGAGGATCAGTGTTGAAATGAGCCGAGATAGCAGAAGCATGAATTTTGATGGAGGAAAAGGAAAGGCCTTTAAGCAAAAGGTCTGAGAGGTAATGTAAAATGGAGGAAATATTAGGCAAAAGAGGATCAGAACCTTGAGCCTGCATTCAAATACAAAATCTTTTCCATTTTGAAGAATAAGATTTTATAGTGCTAGGCCGCCTAGCTTCTAAAAGAACATCCAAAACTTGTTTGGGAAGAGAAGAAGGAATCAAAGGCCCTTGTAGAGCCAAGCTGGCAGGCATAGCGTCTTGATTTGAGAGTGTAGCATCTGACCTTGATGCTGGGACAGAAGAGAAGGGATCAGAGGAAGAATCCAAGGAGGTTCCAAAAATAGGTGTTTTAAAGTTGGATACCAAAACTGCCAAGGCCAATTTGGAGCTATCAAAATGATGATCTTGGGTTTATCCTGTTTTATTTTCAGTAACACCCGAGGCAGAAGAGGAAGAGGAGGGAAGGCATATCCCGAAAGATTCCTCCAGCTGAATGACAGGGCATCCACTTTCCAAGCTGTTTTGTGGAAGGACCTGGTGCAAAAGAGAGGCAACTGATGATTGAGATGGGATGCAAACAGATCTATCTGAGGACAACCCCAAACTGCAGTTATCCTGCTGAATAAGTTGGGGTCTAGCATCCATTCGTGAGGATCCAAAAGGTTTCTGCTTAGGCTGTCTGCTAAGAGGTTCTGATTTCCTGGAATGAATTGAGCTTGAAGATGCAGATTCAGATTTAGAGCTGTGTCCCATAAATTCATGGCTAGTCTGCAAAGGAGGTAAGAGTGAGAGCCCCCTTGCTTGTTTATGTACCACATGACTGTGGTATTGTCTGTACGAATCAGAAGAGGCCCTGGTTTCAAAAGATTCTGGAAAGCTAGAAGAGCATTTTGGACTGCCAACATTTCCTTCAAGTTGATGTGCCAGAGAAGATGCTTCTTTGTCCAAGAGCCCTGCTGGCAAATGTCTAGAAAATGAGCTCCCCAAGCATAATCCGAAGCGTCCGTGGTTATGATCTGAGAAGGTTGAGGCAGACGAAAGGGATTCCCTTCGTTCAAAGCACAAGCCCTGGACCACCAAAGGAGCTCCTTTTGGAGGCAGGGAATCAGTGGAATCATTGTGTCCAGACTGTGGTAATGCTGAGACCATACACTCTTTAGGTACCATTGAAGTTTTCTCATATGAAGCCTTGCATTTGGAATCAACAGGATGCAAGAAGCCATGTAGCCCAAAGCCTGCAGGAATTTCCTTGCAGTGAGCTGAGTTAAAGTTGCCAAGGTTTTGAAAATTGAAGCCAGCTGTAATTGTTTTTCTGAAGTGAGGAAGGCCATCTGTAAACTTGTGTTTAGAAGAGCTCCCAAAAAGATCATCTGCTGAGAAGAAATCAAATGTGACTTTTTTGTGTTCACTGAGAATCCCAGTATTAGGAGAAGACATTAAACAAAATGCAGATGTTGAAGTAAAAGGTCTTTGCTGTCTGCCTGAATAAGGCAGTCGTCCAGATAGGGGTAAATTTGAATCCCCTGGAGTCTGCAATAAGCTACTACTGGAACCAGGCACTTGGTAAAAACTCTGGGCGCAGTAGATAAGCCAAAGGGCAGTACAGAGAATTGAAAGTGCCTCGAGCCTGCCTTGAATCTGAGGTATTTTCTGCGTTCTTGCCTGATGGGAATGTGTAAGTAGGCCTCCTTTAAGTCCAATGTCACCATCCAAGCATCTTGGGAGAGCATTGGAAGAAGTTGTTGTAGAGTAAGCATCTTGAATTTTGGTATTTCCAGAAAGGTGTTTAATACTGAGAGGTCCAGAATAGGTCTCCATGAGCTTTGTTTTCTTGGGACCAGAAATAGTCTTGAGTAAAAACCTTTTCCCCTCTCTGAAAGTGGAACAGGTTCTATGGCTCTCATGGCCAATAGAGCGTCCACTTGATTTAAGGCCTCTGACCATTGATGTTTTGGCAGATCGGGCCATCTGATAGACCTTGGCAGAGAATGAAAGTGGAATTTGTAACCTCTTAAAATCACATCTAACACCCATTTGTCTTGGGTTATATGAGTCCAATTTTGGTAGAAAAGAGAAAGTTTTCCTCCGAGAGGGGTTTCCAGGCAAGGCGGTCCTGTAGCCCAACTGAGAGAGTCATTGAGCTTGCTTCCTTTGTGATTGAGATCTGTCTTCTCCCCTTCTAGGTGATGAAGCAGTCCATTGTCTGGACCTGTAAGAGGCCTGAGCCTGAGCCCAACCTCTGGAGCGTCTATATCTTCCCCTTTGAGGCCTGTCAGACGTGGGAAAGGACCAATTTTTGGAGGGCCAATTTCTAGTAAATCTAGGAGGCTGCACTTGTAAGAAATCTTTAACAGTCTGCATAGATTTTGCTTTATCCTCCATCTTCTTAATAACCTCTTCAGCTTTAGATCCAAACAAAACATCATGCTGAACCGGAGCATCTAATAATTTAGCCTTAACTTGTTCGGGTAAATTCTGCTCACGAAGCCAAGCATGTCTCCTGATAACAGTACCAGAGGCTGCGGCCCTACAAGAAGCCTCCAAGGCATCAAAACCACAATGTAAACCATGTTTGCTAACTTGTTCAGTTGCATGTAATACATCCTGTAATTCCTTGTCCTCTGCACATGCAGAAAAGGTAGAAAGTTTTTGTTTTAATACAGACAAAAGAAATTGCTGGTACTTAAACATATGAAATTGACAATTTAAAGCTCTAATGGAAAGAGTAGCAGAAGTATACACCTTTTTGCCCCATCTGTCCAAGGCACGAGAATCCTTTTCAGAGGGAATAGGATTTTTAGCAGAAGCGGCCTTAGCACCCTTGGGACCCTGAGAAATAGTTTCAGGATCTGCAGAGGGGTTCTTGAACAAAAATTGATGGGAATCAGGAACTCTGTAAAATCTATCAGGCTTAGAAGGAGCAGGCGGAAAGGAATCAGGACTCAGGTTAGCTTCAGAAAAAGCATCATCCACAATATCAAGAACAGGAGGAATAGCCAAAGGTCTGTGTTGAGGGAGAAGGAGAAAATCCCTAAGCCTCTTCTTGGAAGCAGAGTATTCCTGACCTTCCCAATGGAAATGCTCTCTCATTTCATGCAAAGTTTCCCCAAAGGAAAACTCCTCAGGGGGAGAAGCAGAGGGAATGGATTCCTCTGCATCCGAATCCTCATAAGGAGGGAAGGAATAATCCTGTCCAGAGGAAGAGACTGAAGAAACAGAAGCCTGATCAGAGGAATCATAAGGAGAATCCTGTCTAGGCCTTTTTTCCAGAGGGGGGTGAGAACCCCTAATCATAGTAAGCAAATCTTAAGCCATCCTTAATAATTGCTTCTGTGTCTTGGGAGCTGTATCCGAAGAAGCTTGAGTAGAAACCCTTGGCTTTACTGGAGTCTTTGACTTTGCCTTTGTCTTTGTAGTAATAGTGATATGAGAAGGCCTGAAAACCCCTTCAGAAGCCGGTACCTGCACAGCGGTTCCGGACCCATCTGAAGGAGCAAAGTCCGAAGGTCCTGCAGCAGTAAGAATACTGGGCCTAGATGGCTACCCATGGGAGTCCGTGTCGGCCATCGGTTCCGAAGGGGCTGACGACAGGGGCTGCAAAAGCGCCTCACTGATGACCGCCAAACCCGAAGCTGGCTCTGGCTGCACGCTATCCTGTTTGGACCTCGGAGGCCTATCCTTGTCCTTGCGTCTTTTATGAATTCCGGTTGCCGGTAAAGTATCTGAAGACATTTTGTAATTGAACCATCTGCCAAAATAATTCAAGGCCCAATCGTACCAATGCTTAATAGTACGACAGTTAAACCTGACGCAAAACCGACAACAAGAAATGTCGTGGTCAGGGCCCAAGCAAGGAAGACAGTAAGAGTGGAAATCTTTATGAGGTATTTGTTTCCCACACGATATACAATTATTAACTTTTTCTGACATCAGAGGAGCAAGAACAAAGTTTCCCCAACGGGGTACTTAGCTTGAGAAGAGAAGAAGAAGACTTCGGACTGACGACAAGCAATAAGCGTTGTTCGGGAATCCGCCAACCAAAAACTTGCGAGCTGCTTTCCACTGCACGGCAAGAAAGACTGGAGAAGATGGCGTCGGCTGTCAGCTTTATACCTCTGCGTTCTGACGTCAGGGTACTTGCTGGTACAGCCGACGCCGGACCCAGACTTTGGAATTCTGGCCGACCTCGGGCTGCCTGCCGGCAGGAACACCCTACAGTTATGACTGCAACAGTGAAACACAAAGAACATCATTGTCATTCCCCATAAATGAATGGCCACTAAAAGCAGGTTACTGAATAATACCTGATCCCATAGTTTCATGGCTAAACTACAAAGCTGTGCAGTCTTTCCAATCAAAGTTTATGTATAACATCATCATTACAGTACTGTAAATAAATACTTGAACAACCCACAGTTGAACACAATGACTCTTGCCATCTCCCCACTCCCAGATAAAATCCTTCAGCTCTTTATTAATTGCTATCCACAACATCTCCTCTGATTGATAAAAATATGTCTGACCTGTGTATAAAACTAAAGGACTAAAAACATTTTAACTGCTTGTATCTTGCTATCCATATAACGGAGCTTCCAATTTCTCAATTTTCCTATTATCTTTTGTTTAGTCTCTAAAACATAACCTTAGCTGCCACACCAGAATCCTTTTTAATCCATATTCCTAAATATTCATTTTATTATATCCCCATAAATATGGATATTGCTGAACCAATTCTTGTGTGGGTAAATAATTAACAGCTATTTTCTTTGTTTTAGTTTCATTAATTTTGTATCCCAAAAAGATCCAAAACAGCCTCAAAATGTTCCACAACACTGAAACATTCTTTTCTGGTTTTATCAGGTATAAAATAATATCAGCTTTTCCTGACTACCATGCCAATCATATCCTTGAATTTCTGAGTCCCTTATTTTCACTGCCAGTGGTTCTAATTAAATACAAAAAATAAAGGGAAAGAGTACACTACTGCTTGGTTCCTCTGCTCAAACAGAAATTATCAGACAGGTACCCACCCACTTGAATTTTCGCCTCCGATCCCTTATAAATCCTCCTAATCAACCTTAAAATTTTATCAAGGAATGCAAATGTTTCCATTGCCCTGCTCATAAAGGCCCAGCTTACTCTGTCAAATGCTTTCTCTGCATCAAGACCCACCACCAACAGTGATATTTTCTTACATTCTGCTTCTCTGTGGATCATCACTGTTCTGTTAATGTTGTCAAATGTTTGCCTCCCCTTCACAAAACCACATTGATCCATATCTATCAATTTTTGTATCACCTTTGCCATTATTTTAGCCATTATAGATGTATGCACTTTATAAAGAACAGTTGTGTAAGAACTTACCATAACTTTAGATGTCCTTCTCTTCCATGATGAAATATTCATCACAGCAGGGAGGTTGCTGCCTACAGCACTGGACATCCGGCCAGTATACCAAAGTCTTTGGACGAAGGGGGTACGTGCGACAGCTTAGGTCAGAGCCATAGACCAACGTAGGCTATAAAAGTGATGTCTGCACATACTCCCTTCAGAATGGGCTGCTGCGCACAGTAGTACCCATGAAGGTGGGAAGGAAATTCCTTCAGACTCACATGAAGACCAGACTATAGGGCACTTGAAAGCCTGCATCTGCTGCTGAGGTTAACTGGATGAAGGACTATGTCCCCACAGGTAATTAACAGGTGAAGAAGGTAATGGAGAGTAACAAAAGAGGGGGTAGGAGGAAAGGACTGAATATTGCAACATGAAAGAGAAGGACTTCTAAAGTTATGGTAAGTTCTTACACAACTGTTCTATGTCCTTCTATTCTCATGTTGCAGTATTCATCACAGTATGGACAGTACCAACACTTTTAGGTATGAGCCTAGGTGGAGGTATGTGGTCCCTGGTCAATGAGACCTTGTAAGATAGATCTGACAAACCCTGCTCTAGCTCTGGAGACTAAATCCTGTTTGTAATGCTTGGTAAAGGTATGAAATGAAGCCCAAGTAGCAGCTTCTAAGATAGAGACATAGTCTACCCCTTGAAAAAGGCAGCCGAGGAGGCAGCTGCTCTGGTGGAATGGGCTTAAACATGTCCAGGTAAAACTTTGCCATGACTAGAGTAGCATGTACCAATGGCCTTAGAGATCCAAGAAGAAATTGTCTATTTAGAGACTGCCCTCCCTAAAGCTCTTGGGTGGAAGGAAATAAACAGCTGGTCAGACTTTCTACTAGGTCTGGATTTGTCTAAGTAATACCTAAGTTGTCTGTGGAATGAAGAGTCCTTTCTGAGAAATTCTGAGGTTGAGGGTAGAAAGGAGGAGGGTTAATGGACTGATTTAATGAGAGCTCATTGACCACTTTAGGCATGAATTAAGGGTTAGTCGTTAGAGAGGCTATGTCCTTATGGAAGATAAGGTAAGGAGGGACGGCCATCAGGGCTTGTATTTCTGATACCCTCCTGGCAGATGTGAGGGCCACTAGGATTACTGTTTTCAAGGTACACAGTTTCAGGAATGTTGAGTGTGCTGGCTCAAAACGTAGGTAAGTTTTTCAAGTACAAAATTTAAGTCCCACGGTGGAGGTATTGGTTTGAGGGGGGGGGGTCTGATATGGAGTACTCCCTTCAGGAACTGCTTGACCTCCAACCTTGATGCCAAAGGAGAGACCAAAGACAGACAAGCAGAAATGGCAGACAAATGGATCTTAACTGAAGATTACATTAATCCTGAATGAAGCAGCTCACACAAGTAAGAAAGGACCATGGGTACAGGAATGGTTAAAGGGTCCTGCTTTTTCTTCTGACACCACCTGGAGAATCTTTTCCATTTAGACACATCATTTCTGCTGGTACTAGGCTTTCTGGCCTTCTGCAAAACATTGAGTAAGTCCTCTGAGTATAGGTGTCTGAAGGGGATTAGAACCCTATCACCCATAAGGTCAGTTTTAGATTGGTCACAGGGATCCCCTGTCCTGTGTACGTAGGTCTAATCAGTGGGGTAATCTCTGATGATTGCCCTTGGCTAAAAGGTGAAGAAGGGGAAACAAATGTCTTGGCCAAAAGGTGGTCACCAGCAGGATTTTTGGTTTGTCCCTCTAAATTTTCAGAAGGACCTTCTGAATTAGTGTGAAGGGGGTCAGAGATACATCCCCAAACAAGAAAAAGCGAAGGCGTCCCCTTCCAAGCTTGAGGATGTGGATCCTTTGTGCAAAACAGAGGCATCTGTCTGTTCTGGGAGGAGGCAAATATCTGCTTACGGAATACCCCACTTATGAATAAGATGCAGGAACACCTCTCTGTGAAGCATACATTCATGACAGGGTGCTGAAGTTCTGCTGAGAGTGTCTGCCATAACATTCTCTGTTGAAGGAATGTACACTGCTATAAGGTGAATATAAAGTGCTGATGCTATAAGGTTCAGATCTGTGAGGCTAGACTGCAAAGAGGGCAAGACCCCCCCCCCCCCATTTGTTTATGTACCACAGGACAGTCATATTGTCTGTGATTACTTTCAGTGGGCCAGGGAGTAGGGCTATACATCACTATTTTATCTCAACTCCTCCTATCTTGTTAGTAATCGAGCCTCATCAACCTCTAACCTTGGCACATTTAACTCTTCCATGAACATTTCTATTTGTATGTTTACTTGATTTTCATATTTCTCTACTTTATATAGACCTTCATAAAATTTCCAAAATATTTCTAGTACCTCTACAAGATCTCTTGTTATCTTCCTTGTTACAGGCTCCCTAGGCTTGGCGACAACCCTTTCTACTTTCTGTTACCTGAGTTGTTGTGCTAAAAGTTTTTGTGCTCTGCACTTATTATGAAAAAACAGTTGCTTAACAGCAATCTTTCTAAACTCATGCATATTATCGAGATGATCCCTTATTTTCTGTTTAGCATTCTGAATTGCTCCTATTCTTCTTCTGTGAGATTCTCCCTATTCTACAATACTTTAACATTTGTTAGCCCCTCTAAATTCTTGTTACTTCTTAACCAGAGCTCTCTTTCATTTCCAACCTATTTTAAACTCCGCTTTAATGTTATCCCACTCTCTAACTATATTTTCAGAAGAAATGTCTACCTTCTCTAGTAACTCCTGAATAATCTCCACTACCCATTCCCATTCCTTAAATTCTTCTCTTTCCAACAGATAGGTGGAAAAGGGCCAGTGTCTCATTTTTATTTATTACCCTGCATTTTTATTTTAGTTATTATTGGCACATGATTTGAAATAGCTTTTGAATGCATATTAAAACTTTCAATTAAATGCACATGTTCCTGTAAAATGTAAGTTCTGTCTAACTTAGCTCAGTTTTTGTATCTTGGGGAATAATGTGTAAATTCACTCTGAACACCTACTACTGAATTCACATCTTCTGTGGCAAGTATTTTCATAAATTTCTTCAAAACTTACACTCCATTGTTATATTTTCCTTTCTGGGCCCCTCAGACACATTTTCACTGCTGCTAATCAATTTCCACTCCCCACCAATAAGTACTATTACCTGCTGAAAGCTGATTATTTCTCCCAAAAATTTGTTAAGCTCATTACAGCAATTTTGCATGGAATATAAATACAGGACAGTGTAATCTTCCTCCCTTGCCAGTAGCCCCTTAGTACTACAAATCTACCATTACTATCTTTTTATCCCCTTTTATCACTATTGGAGCTCCTCCTGCAATTAATATAAGCACTCCTCTTTTTCTTTGACCGAGTTATTCCGCTGAATAACTGTCCTGAAAACCTTTCTTTGTCAAATTCATCTGTTCAGTCCTTTCCAAATGTATTGCCTGTAACACAGATATTTGCACTCCACATTTTTAATATAGCTCACTACTCTCTCTTTTTTGTATATATCTGTGAGTCCATTAACATTTGAAGATAATATAGAAAGTGTCATTATGTTAAAAAGTTATTCCCACCTTTTATGTACAACACCTTTTTTAAGTGTCTTGCTCCAGCTTTTGTGTTACACACATACACTAATGTTTGTCAGGTTGATCTTTTATATAGTTATTTCTTGTCATATCCATTTGAGCCTATGTCACATCTTATAAAACTTTTTTTTTTTATTGAAAGCCCTCTCAAACAAAAAAAAAAAAAAAACACCCCAATACACACCTAAAACCTATTAATACTAACACAAAAACAATGTACATCTTCAAATACTGAAGTTTTACCCTCAATAGGAACAACTGTCCAAAACTGACAGCTACACTTACAGACTTGGTTAACCTAAAAGGAAAGTTATCCATGCTAAGATGCATAGTACAGCCTGTGCTTCTACTATTTTAATTGTGAAGGTTTCTAGAGACTACATGGTTTATCAAAATATGGCATGCTCAATGTCTGTTATTTGTTAAAATTTATGTTTACTTTTTATTGGATATTAGAAACTGAAATACACATTCTATTTCAGAGTGCTTCTGGCTACTTTTTTTAAATGTTTTTTGGTAACTTATGTCTAATATATGGAATCTACTGATTTAGATAAGGACAATGAGATTGTGTGTGTGTGTGTGTGTGTGTGTGTGTGTGTGTGTGTGTGTGTGTGTGTGTGTGTGTGTGTGTGTGTGACAGAGAGAGAAAAAAATCAGTCCGTTCTGTACATACGATTGTTCATGCTATGGTCTCTGCATGTAAACGTATATAGGATATATGTTTGTGTCATCGGGGGGGTGTAGGGGAAGATTCTACTGATGCACTGTAATGTGGAAATAAAGGTAGATTAAGGAAGCAATCCTTATACAGTACACAGCCATCAACCACAGAAAACAGTTAAGTACTGAAAAGGGTAAACTGTGGTATAATAAGAAGTTATGTACTCACCATAACGTTCCATCTGAGTAGGTAAACTTCATTTGTCTGCAACCTTTGGGAATCGGATCCGACCTCTGATCCGAGCCGGCAATCTTTCATAGCTTAGATCCGAGCTCCTAGCTCCTCCCCTTCACCCATAATCCCCTGCCAACCCTGACTGACCTCAGATCAAGTTTGCTCATAACCAATAAGGCTGAGAAAGGAAACTAACTACCTTCCTTAAAGGGCAGAGTAAAACCTCTGGCCAAATAACATCCGAAGGTCAGGGGAAGGAGGGTGGGACGGTTGCAGACAAATGAAGTTTACCTACTCAGATGGAACATTATGGTGAGTACATAACTTCTTAATCTGAAGTAGTTAACTTCATTTGTCAGCAACTTTGGGACAGAGTCCCCAGCTACCTGGACCTTGGGCGGCCTTCATGGAAGGATGTTCCGAGCACTGCAGAGCCAAAGGATGCTCTCCCTCTAGAGATAATATCCAATTTATAATGGTTGATGAAGGTATGAGGTGAAGCCCAAGTGGCTGCTGAACAAATATCATCCAAGGGTACTCTAGACCGAAAGGCAGCAGAAGTAGACATGGACCGAGTAGAGTGGGCATGGACTCCCTGAGGTGCGGGCCTGCCAGAACTTTCATAAGCCAAAAGGATGCATTATGAAATCCACCTCGACAAGGTGACCTTCGACACAATTTACCTAAGTTAAATTTGGCAAAGGAGACGAACAACTGGTCGGATTGTCTATGACCAGCCATTCTATGAATGTAAAAACGTAGCTGTCTATGCACATCTAAAGAATGTAGTTTGTATTCTCCTTTGTTCTGGTATTCAGGAAAGAAAACTGGCAGATTAATGGATTGGTTAATATTTGCCTCGGAAGCATTCTTAGGAAGGAATGAGGGATTGGTCCTGAGGTAAACCCTATCCTTGTGGAAGGTCAAGTAAGGAGGTTTTACACATAGGGCTTGAAGTTCAGAGACCCTCCTAGCTGAAGTAATAGCGATGAGAAAGGCTGTTTTCCATGACAAATGTTTGAGATCAGCTGAAGCTTCAGGTTCAAAGGGGGGAGCTGTCAAGGCCTGAAGTACTAAAGTCAAATCCCAGGGAGGCACTACTTCCTTTATTGGAGGTCTGAGTAGGAAGGTGCCCTTCAGAAAGGTCTTACATAACTTTGTGGTGATCAAAGGACCCAGTTCATGTCTCACGTGGTAATGAGAGATAGCTGGTAGTTGAACTTTGACTGTGGAACAGCTAGCCCCCTGATGAAAAAGCCCTGAAAGGAAATCCAAAACGGCAGGCAATGGAGCTGTGAAAGGGTCAAGGTTCTGACGCTCTGCCCAAATAGCGAAACGTCCCCATTTACTACTATACACTTTCCTAGTAGAAGGCTTGTGTGCTGCTACTAGGATAGCTTTAACTGGGGAGGAGATACTGGGAGTCCTAGCTAAGAGTAGAACTGGAGAAACCAAGCCGTAAGCTTGAGATTGTCCAGGTTCGGGACTGGGAGGCCTAGGGGGTGGGAAATCAGATCCGGGAGGGGATCTAGAATCCAAGGCGGATTCACCAGATGAGACCACAGGTAAGGGAACCAAGCTTGATGAGGCCAGAATGGGGCAATGAGGATCATTTTGCTCCCCAACCGACTGGCTTTCTGTAGAAGCTTCAGCATCAGAGGTAGAGGGGGGTAAGCATAGAGTAGACCGGGAGGCCAAGCATGCACCAGAGTGTCTCTCGGGGATTCTCTGGCAGGGGGAAATTAGAGCGAAGTAGCTGTTGCATTTCGTGTTTGAAGGAGAGGCGAAGAGATCACAACAGGGTCGTCCCCATACAGCAAATATCTGCTTTGCTACCTGGGGATTGAGAGACCACTCGTAAGGAGACAGTATGGTGCGACTGAGTTTGTCCGCCAGGATGTTGGACCGTCCCGGAATGTGCGTTGCAATAAGAAAGCGGTTGGTGATCGCCCATTCCCACACTCTCATAGCTTCTCGACCTGATAATGACTGGCTCCTAGCCGGAAGCGGAGAAACCTCCCAGATCGTTTGTCCAT
This sequence comes from Protopterus annectens, assembly GCF_019279795.1. NCBI lineage: Eukaryota > Metazoa > Chordata > Ceratodontiformes > Protopteridae > Protopterus > Protopterus annectens. Next base: position 31,680,491 of record NC_056737.1, read on the forward strand.
CAAAATATGGTAATACGCATCCTTCGGGTCTATCGAGCACATCCAGTTGCTCTCCCACAACAGGGGGAGAATGGATTGAAGAGTGACCATCCGGAACTTCTCTTTGGTTACTGACAGGTTCAGGAGGGAGAGATCGAGGATTGGCCTTAGGTCCCACGTCTTTTCTGGCACCAAAAGGAACCTGGAGTAGTAACCCGATCCGAACTGGTCTGGGGGGACGTGTTGGATGGCTCTTTTTCCTAAGAGCTGTTGAATTTCCGCAGCTGCAGCCTCCCTCTGATCGGGTGTGACGTCGGGGAGGCATTTGGGTTGGTGAGGGATGTGAGAAAAGGGAATTTGGTATCCTCTGGATATGTTGCGAAGCACCCAGCGGTCTGTTGTGATGGACTCCCAAGCTGCCAGGTGCCTCAAAAAACGTCCCCCGACTGCCTCCAGAGAGAAGCAGTCGGGCAACCCCTCAGGGTCGCTGGGTGGGCCAGTCAGAGAAAGCTTCTCTGGACCCACCATTCCTCGGGCCCCCTCTGCCTCTAGGGCGGTGTCCACCCTGTCCTCCTCTGCCACAGAAGGACTGGGGATCCGGAGCAGACTGGGATTGTTGCGACTTCTGGAACCACATCTTCTTCTGTCTCTTTTGGTTCTTGGAGAAGGACCTCTGGGGAGCAGAGAAGCAGACTTCGACGGCAGACAACGTCTTCCCGTCCTTTTCACTCTGGACCAAAGTCTCGCAAACGGTCTTGCCAAACAGGGCAGAACCATCGAAAGGGACATTCGCAAATGATGCCTTGAAGGGTTCTGTGAAATCGCAATGCCGGAGCCAGGCCTGACGTCGCATGATGAGGCCTGCTCTGCTGGCTCTAGCGGCTCCCTCTGTGGCGTGGGACAACAGCCACATAGAGGTGTTAGATATGGACCTGAGAGTGGCCATCCAAGTGGAGTACAACCGTTTGTCCTCCACCGACATGGACTCGGGGGGCGATGCAGCGTACTCTTTGATAAGGTCCCGCTGCAGTCAAATAACATGTGCCATGTAGTTCAGAGATCTCACCGAGAAGGTCACTGAACTAAAGGCCCACTTCCCTAAATGGTCCATCAAACGGGACTCTGTGCTCGGTGGATGGACCGAAGGACTCTCCTGAGCTAATTCCCTCTTGGTGGCCGCCGCCACCAACATGGCATCTATGGGGGGACCCTTGCTCCAATGGGACCTCTCGGAGGGCGGACTAAGGATCTTGTCCGGGCGTTTGGGGACTGGCTCCACAGTGTCTGGCTCCTTCCATGCCCTAGTGGTAATAAGGTCCACTAAGGGGTCGGGCGGAGGGGGCACCCAAGAGGTAGATGGGCCTGCTTCGAATGCCTCCAGGAACACGGATTCTTCTGAGGAAGCCTTGGGGTCAGACCACCCCCCTCTTATCCTGAGCATTTCCATGATGCCTCTGAAGGAAACATCCTCAGGGGGTGACCTAGGGGAGCCTTCCCCTTCATCCAAATCCGTGTCATCAGTCAAGGTCTCGGGGGAGTCCACGTGCCTCCTCTTGCACTTTCGCTTGTGAGGGACGTCCTCGGGGGGGCTGTCCGAGTACGTCTCACCAGTCACTTCCTGTTCCAAGGGAACAACCTGGGACATCAAAGCAGGCTGTCCCTTGGGCCGGGTGATGGAAGCCGGACCCAACAGAGAGGGAGTGTGGGGCCGAGCCATAGCAAGGACCGGGGGCCTGGAAGCACTCGACAGTGCCCTCTCCACCACATTGAAAGCCGAAGGAGAGCCTCTTTCTCTGGGATCTGAGAGCAGACCCTCGCTCGGATCCGATGGACGGATCGGGGTCGGCGCTGAAGCCATCAGATCCGATGGACCAGTGTGCTCCGACCTAGACGGAGCCAAAGACACACTGATTCCCTCGGATCCGACGCTCAGCCCACGGCTCTGAGAGCCTGGATCTGACAAAAATGGACCCGACAGGCTCAAGGGAAGAGTCAGCGCCGACCCGCCTTTGGCTCCAAGGCTGCTCGGCTCCGAACCCAGGAAGCGGGTCAGAGAAGGAGCTATCGGGGCAAAGAAAGGTGTCAAGCTCCTCCCCGGAGGGGGGGAGGCAGGAGCACTCCCATCTGCAGTTGGGCCTGGAGAAACCTTTGCATCATCCGGTCCAAATCTGCTTCGGAAAGGCTGCGAGTCGATCTCGACGAGGCCACCGAGGCTGGCCGGGAATGCCGCCTCGATGACCTCAATGGAGATCGGGTCTCCTCCTCCTCGGGGCCCGGTGAGAAGCACAGAGACCAGATCCAAGAAGGGGGAGACCGGGATGCCCTGGAGGGAGAAGACCGCTTAGCCGGGGAGGCCGAAGCAGAGGCCTCGGCCCGCCGCTTGTGGTGCTTCTCCCTCCTTTTTTCTTTCCTGGCCTCCCTCTCCTCCGGAGCTGCAGCGAGAGTTTGAGTCCCGACTGGAGGGAGAGAGGCAGGAGTGGCTGCCGCCGAAGCCGGGGAGGAGGCTACTGAAGCACCGGAGACCGAAGCCGAATCCGGGGGCAAAAGTCCCGCTAGGATCAGCTTCGACCTCCGGTCCTTCAGTGCCCTGGGGTTGAACGCTGTGCAGATGGAACACCCAGAGGAAAGGTGTTCAACCCCAAGGCACCGCACACACCAAGTGTGGCCATCCACTGGGGAGAGCTTATGGCCACACTCGGTGCACTTGGAAAAGATGGGTTTTGGGGCCTCAGACATGTTAAAGAAAGATTCACTCATTAGGCCCCAAACACACAACACACAGAACGCTATGACCAGCGAAGGGGAGGGAGGGTAAGTTTAACTAAAAAGGAGGTATAAACTAGGGTAGTTTTAGGCAAAAAAGGGAACCTGACCACACAACACTCACTCGACTTAAGGGGATAATAAAAACATTGAAAAACTCTCACAAAAACCCTATGACACCAGGAGCTCAAAAATCTAGCTGCTGACAAGAAGCGCGGCAAACTAGATTTAAGGTCAGTCAGGGTTGGCAGGGGATTATGGGTGAGGGGGAGGAGCTAGGAGCTCGGATCTAAGCTATGAAAGATTGCCAGCTCGGATCCGAGGTCGGATCCGATTCCCAAAAGTTGCTGACAAATGAAGTTAACTACTTCAGATCAGCTATTATACAATGACTGTCCATTAACATTCAAAATCGAGCACACTGATTGGTCAGCCCAGCCAGCAAACCCATTGTGAATTAAGCATATACCAATGGAAAAAAGTCTGGTCACTCAGACCTTCTTTTATTAATATATACTAAGGAAACCAAAACAAGTAACAGAATACAGAGGAAACAAAGGTGGAAAAAGAGAAACGAGCACTTAAAACTTTAAAAACAATAATCCACCAACAGAAGCAGACAACCAACTCCAGACAGGAAGCCAAACACAGTTTGTTTGTGTCTTTCGGCTTTTCCCGGTTAGGGGTCGCCACAGCTGAACTCCGGTCTGCTAATGATTGGCAGTTAATTTTTACGTACCAGCTTGCCAGGCCTGATGCACAACCTTCAACGAAGGTACGCCCATTCACGCATGTCTCCACGCAGAAGACGCTCTAGCTGAGAATCGAACCGGACAGCGTCTTACTGTGAGGCAAAAATGCTACCGCAGCACCACCACCGTGGGTAGGAAGCCAAACACAGTGATAATACAAAAAAAACACCATCTGATGAAGTCTGTTGGATGAAAAGCTTATAATAAATTGTGAGCTTAAACAACTATTAGAACCGTTCCTCCATGGTGTTTTATTTGTATTATCGTCATGTTTGGCTTCCTGCATTGGTGGATTATTGGTTTTAAAGTTTTATATGCTATAGAAACTCTACTTTTTTATCGAAAGAAAATAAAAGTTTTAAAAATGGGAGACTTCAAAAGAATGATACAGACAGGACAGAAAAAAATACAAGGATAATCAGGTATATTATACAAAACTAGAGAAACATACCTGATTATCCTTATATTGTCTCTAATCCGTCTCTCCCGTACATTGAAAGTCTCCCAATTTCCTTTTTTTAATTAAAAACAAACAAACAAAAGGCAATGGAGATCTTCCTTTCACCATTGCTTCCTTTACACAGCACTGATGTACTGTGTAAGAGTGAGAACGAAAGTCCCACACGCATATGCACTACATCAAGAAAGCCCCAGGATGCCGGTAAAAAACACGGAAGAGCAGCAAACCATCCTTAGACAAGTACATTATTTCAGAAAAGTAAGTAACTTTTTTCTTAAATAATATCATTGTATAATAGCAATAACCCACTGCTTGGTGTGGATAATGCTGGATTTACCCACATTTGGCTTTATTTGGTCCAAACCATGGCAACCATGGGTAAATCCAGCATTACCCACACCCAGCTGTGGGTTACTGGTATAGTGTTTATTTGAAGTACTGCCTAAAGTCCAAACAGAAACAAAATGATAGAGACAAGATCAGAATTTAAAATGTTAGAAGTTATACTGCAATAAAATATCTGAACTTCTTTACACTACGTAAACAGATTATTTGTGCTCAGATTTTTGCTCTTTGTTCAGTCGTTGATTGTTTTGAGAAAATGTGGACTATAAATAAGTATTCATGGTTATTATAATCACTATTGCAACTCCAGAAAATCCATTTTGAATGTTCCTACTTTGTGTTTTGAGGTTTAGTATCAATATTTAAACTTTACCTTTGATTTTTGTTCTTGTCCCTCTTTATGGACCTAACGGTTTGAGATCTATGATTGGCTGTCCCCGAGTCAGTTAATCTTCATTTTCAGTGGTTTATTTCAAACAATGACTCACATAGTGCGCACTCCTACACCACCAATGTATTACACACTCCAGACAAAGCGAAACTTACCAGTGGGTTAAAATTAACTCTTAAAAGCACAACTAGAGGCCAGGATAAAAAGTCAGTCACTTTTATTCATCCGAAGTAGTAATGAAACTGTGTACAAACAAAATAAAAAAATTTCAATGGTGTGCTTAAGTGCTTTTGTCCCTGTCAGTTAGGACGTCATCAAAATAGTAAAAACCATGGTACTTAAAAGGTTTGTATTTAAGTACCATGGTTTTTACTATTTAATGGTTCTGATGAAATCCTAACAGACAGGGACGAAAGCGCTTAACCACACCATTGAAACTTATTTATTTTGTTCATACACAGTTTTGTTTTTAACACACTGGCAAGTTTCACTCTGGCTGGAACATGTAATACATTGGTGGTGTGGGAGTTCAGCACTATGTGAGCCCTTCTTGGGTCTTGGTTTTAAATGGTTGTATGGTCACACTCTGTTTCTTCCTACTTTTAAAAAATGACGAAGAGTAAGAATAACTGACTAAAAATGTAGCGAGATGGAAATGAATGAAAAATAAAGGCCTGAATGGGTGTTAAATGCATGAAAAAAATATTTTTTTCTATCATTCAATTTTTATGCTGTCCTATAGAGGGTGTTTTGGTTTGTGAACTGACTGCACATGTGAACACTAGAAGTCTATACAAAGCTTTGTTATGTAATGTGCAGTTTCTCTAACATGCAGGTGTTGCAGTACAACAATAAGGTAACACTTTTTTTTCTGAATGGACTATTTTAGAAACTTCAAACCATGGTCTACGTTTGAATTTTGTAAATATTAACCAGTGCTGTAGCACGTAGTATTTGTCATGTTGTGTATACTTCACTGAAAATGGCTAGACTTATTTAGTCTCTTTACTCTGGCCTTGCTTACTGGGGGGGGGGGGGGGGGACTCTGCTCACACTTCTTTAACAGGGTTATGAAGTAATTACTGTCCTGCTCCCTGTTTTGAATGGCTATTGGTTTCTCAGTTATGCTGCCAACATTTTAGTGAGCTTGGTTCTTGATGTAGTTTCACACAAAATAAAAGTTTAATGGGGCTTGCACTGTTAGGGTTAATTGGAATGGGCTAGATACAGGCATGCGTGATTGTTACTTGTGTCATACTCCTCATGGCAAAATGACTTATGAATGTAAAGAATCTCATTTTGTCAATGGTGGTAATCTCTGGACAGTACAGTGGCTCGGTGGTTAAAATCCCTGCCTCACTCTTCAGGCTCCAAAGTTTGATACTGATATCTGGTCACTGATTATCTCTGCAGAGTTTGCCTAATCTTCCTATATCTGCATGTTTTAGTCCACCAGTTAGCACAGGGGATTGAAGCTGTGCAGAACCATAGCTAAGTTGTCTGTTACACTGGGCAGTTCATTCCCCAGTCGCAACCCAAACTCTGAGGACCAAAGCAAAACAAAAAAAAAATTGTCTTCCAAACCTGAAAGAAAACAATGTAATGGTGACAAGTTGCTTACTACTGTAACAAGTACCTTGTTACAAGTTACTAACACACACGCACTTTGCTTACAATTGATATCACAAATGCAGTATCTTCAATTACGAAGCCATAATATCCTTGTGGCTTTATTAATGAATGCTAGTACTGCACGTGCCCTTTAACCACTTGTCAAATGTGTCCCCTAACATCTTGCGCCTGGGGAAGCCAGTCTCTTTGCCTCACTTTGGTTATAGTTATAAGCTGTTAATGATCTGTTTCCTGGAGCCCTGGATTTGAGTTCCTTTGTCTCATACCAGCAGATATCTCCCTTTAGGTATGAATGTCTTTGTTACACAGAATGGATTAGTTGTGTGAATGAGGTTTTGTATTGGGGTGTATAAAATGACTGTGATTTAGACTAGAAAGGTGGCAAATGTTTTAGATTGCTGTGTTTCTCCTTTGAGTGAGTTTTCTTTTGCAAACAGTTTAGGATGGCTTCCAGTTAGACTGAAAGGGGGTTGCATCCTGTGGTTTGTTCATGCTATCATGAAGTTAAATAAAACCAGAGCACCAAACAGCTCCCCAAATAGTCAAAGGAAGTATGTTAATTGATCTGTGGAATCTGTGATATTTAGTGTTAGTGGATCTCTGTGGTGGGACTGGCTAGTTTTGTGTTGTACAGCATCTTTTGCAGTGTATCAGTGCTGCAAAATGCCAGTTAAAATTGACTGTGGCATCTCTGGACCTTTGCTATAATTTTGTGGGGCAGGGCAAAATGGATGATTTGAGAGTAGCATTATTAGACATTAGACTTCTTATTATTATTATTTCGGCTTTTTTCCAGTTAGGGGTCGCCACAGTGGATCACCTGTCTGCTCATGATTGGCAGGGGAGTTTTACGGTGTTGAGTTGCCAGCCCGGCGCCCAACCTTCCACAGAAGGCACACTCATGCACACACTCACACCTAGGGCCAATTTAGAGTGTCCAATCCACCTACAGCATGTCTCTGGGATGTGGGAGGAAACTGGAGCACCCGGAGGAAACCCACACGACCACAGGGAGAACATGCAGACTCCACACAGAAGGCACTCCAGCCGAGAATCGAACCGGAGAACCTCTTGCTGTGAGGTGGCAATGCTAACCGCTGCACCACCGTGGCCACCCAGCATTATTAGACATTAGATTACAAACTGAAAAATCCTGGCTATACTATCGGACAACACCAAGCATTTAGAAAATTTCCTGCAAGCAGTATATAAGCCAAACTAACAACATCATAAGAGGAATTTCACTATACAATTAGTACAAGCTGGGTGCTGGGAATCGAGCAGTGATATTCTTCATCTTAAGAAGACATTAAATTTCTGATCTAACCCCAGCTCTGGTAGCCCACTGTGTGCAAATGCAAATATAAAGCCTGCTGTGCTTTTTCCCTTTATATATAATCACACCTGCACATACACAATGAAGGTTAGAGGTTCATAGGTGTTTACTAGGCTAATGACCACAAGGGCCTTTTTAAGCCTAGCCATGCGTCCCAAATCTCTGATAAGTTCTGATACCCTTGATAAGTGTAAGCATGGGCCTGGGAGATGAACCAGTTACAGGCTGCCTGTGTCCATTAGGTTCATAGGTATGTACTAGGGTAATAGCTCTGGAGCCTTTACAAGCCTAGCCCATAGAAGTGCCGTGGCACTGTGCCATCCAACGTTAGCTCCCAGTGCCTCTGTCAAGTAGAGCTACTGGAGTGATCTCCGGGGTGAACTTTCTATTACCAATCCACTCATCAAGATTACTCTTGAACAGGGACAGCGAGGTGCTCTGCTTGACATGTATGGGAAGTCTATTCCAGAGGATGGGCAGTCTCTGGTTGAGGAATTTGTCACTCCAGCATGTTCTGTTGATTGTGGTATAGGAAATAATCAGCTCTGCCAAGTCTCGAACCCAGGACCCTGTACACTATAGTCACAGCAATGTACCCCTACACCATTAGAGACATAGGTGCCAAACCAGGGATGAATTTCCAGTTTCCCATCCAATTGTCCAAGTTGCACTGGAATTGGGTTAGGGAGGAACTCTGCTTCACATGGATGGGGAGCCTGTTGCATGGATGGGGTAATCTCTGGGAAACATGCTTATCTCTCCAGCAGGTCCTATTTATATCACAGGCAAAGTTTAAGTCTTTAGAACAGGTAATTCTGGTGCTGTTTGTTTTGTGGTTATGTAGGTCCATCAGAGTAGGTTATGACAATGCCATGAATGCCAGGCATAGATCTCCCCTCAAAAACCTGCAGGAGACAATACAGGGGATAGGGCCTTGAGGTGGTCTACACAGGACATTTTACTTACGGAGTGTATTATTTTAGTGAGAAACCATTGTGGATGTTCCAGTTGTTGGATATGCTTGGTTAGGTACATACCAGAGGTGGCAGTGTACTCAATGACAGGTCTGATGAATACCAAATACAGTAGAACAATGATTTCCTTGGACTTAGATTCCATGACTTTGCTTATAAGTTGCACAAAACAGAACGATTTCCTAAACACTGCAGACATGTAACACAACACTGCAGAATGAAGACACAGTACAAAGACAAAATGATCAGCTTTAACAATTGGCTTAATTACTGATATCATTCAAATGGGATCCAATGTCTGTCTGCTTGGGATGACATGCTTGACAAGCCATGCTGCTTCACAAGGGATGGCTTGCACCTGTCACCCCTGGGCTTCCGGATATTGGCCAAGGCTCTTGCCACCCCCATAGTGCCTTTTTTAGGCAAGGCTCAAAAGACAAACCCACATCCCTAGAATACACAAGTGGAAAAAAACTAAGGGTAATGCTGCTCAATGCCAGAAGTCTAAACCTCAAGATGCACGCTCTCGAAGCCCTCCTCAGTATGGAGAACATCGATGTCTGTGCAGTGACTGAAACCTGGTTCAAGGCTCCTGAGAGCACCCCAGCACTAACAGGTTTTACCTCATATCATGCTTTCCAGCCCCAAAACTTGGACCGAACCACAAAAGGAGGAGGAGTATCCATATTCATCAAAGATACCCACGCCTCCAGGTTAGTGGCAACGCACGAAGCATCAGAGACCATCCAGGTGCAACTAACCATAGGCAAAACTGCCCTGCAGTTTGTAGCATGCTACAGACCACCCACTCAAACTCAGGAACCCCACTCAGCCTTTCTGAAGACACTGGAGAGTACGAATGTCTCTCCAAATACCATCACATTGGGAGACAACAACTACCCAAACATAGACTGGGAACATTACTCAAGCCCCAACACCCTAGCCCAAAGGTTCCTAGAATTCATAAACTCAAATGCGATGGAACAACTAGTCACCATTCCCACAAGAGGAGATAATATACTAGACCTGATCATTACAAACATGGGGACAAAATGCTCCACACCGGAAGTATATCCCTCCTTGGTGAGATCAGACCATAAGTTAATCTCACTGGAAATCCACATCCCGCCCCCACCCCCAGCACAAAAGACCACAGTGAAGAACTTCTCAAAAGCCAATTTCACACTTCTTAAGACTGAAGTGGTATCCTTCAAGGCCCCTGGGCCAGTGGAAACTACAACCCACACCGCTGAATCCTTTATAAATGCCTTCTACGGGCACCTTCAAGAATGCATGGATCATGCAATCCCTTATAAAACCAAGACCCATTCCCCCAAAGGCAGGCACCCTGTCTGGTGGACCCCAGCCATTAACAAACTTTACAACAGGAGGAGGAAGCTACTACATGACAGAGCAAAATCCCTAAAAGGGAAGGCATCTCTGATCAGTACTAGCAAAAAACTACGATCACTCATAAAATCATCCAAGGCCAACTTTGAGAGAAAAATCACAAGAGACACAAAAGACAATCACAAGGCCTTCTTTAGCTATGTTAGAAACCTGGGTGGAAACTCCCAGATATGCTCAGAGTTAGTCCAAAATGACACAAAATACACTGAACCCACAGACATTGCCAACATCCTGGCAGACAGGTTCAGTGCAAATTTCTCCGGCCCCTCCCCCCCAAAAGGAGAAATATCTATCCCAGCAGAGTGTAGCCTCCCTAACATCTCAGATGCCCAGGTGAGAGCCGCCCTCTCCAAAGCTAAAATCAATGGGACCGGACAGTGTCCCGGGCTGTGTGCTACATGAACTCCAAGAGGAACTAAACCCACACATAAGGCTGCTGTTTAATCTTAGCCTTACTACAGGCTACGTACCCAAAGAATGGCATACAGCAACAGTGGTCCCACTCCACAAAGGCGGTGCTTCTACGGACCCTGGAAATTACCGCCCCATAAGCTTGACAAGCCTGGTCTGCAAAGCTATGGAAAGGATCATTATGGAACTCATAAATAAAGACATTGGGGACCTACAGACATTCGATCCTACCCAATTTGGCTTTGTCAAGGGCAGATCCTGCCTTTTGAACTTGGTCGACTTTTTTGAAACAGTCACTAAGGCCGTTGATGAGGTACGGCAGTTCACACAGCCTACCTTGACCTTGCTAAAGCCTTCGACACAATACCCCACTCGGGCATCATAGACAAACTCACCAGCTTAGATGTAAACCCATATGTCACAAGATGGGTTGCAAACTGGCTCAAGGACAGAACCCACAAGGTCAGAATTGCTGGAGCCATGTCAGACTCTAAGCCAGTCACAAGCGGTGTCCCACAGGGCTCAGTCCTGGGACCCCTCTTGTTCGGCATTTATTTTTCTGAGGTGCAAGCAAACATAGGAGGATTATGGCTGACAAAGTTCGCAGATGACTGCAAACTGGTCACCATAATTGATACTCCAGCGGACACAAGCATCCTTCAGAGAAGCCTCATAGAAATGGATAATTGGTGCCAGAGCCATGGCCTTAAACTGAACGCCAAAAAATGTATAGTCATACCCTTTGGGAAAAACAAGGTACCCACAAATTACCACATAGGTGGTAATCCATTAACTAAGGAAGAGGTAATCAGGGACCTAGGGACCCAAGTTGACAGTAACCTCTCATTTGACACTCACATTGCCAAAGTGGTTAGGAAGACCTTCTATATTGCCCACCTTATCATGAAGGGATTCACATCTAGATCAAGAGAGGTCATTGTGCCCCTGTACTCTTCTCTTATCAGGCCCATGATTGAGTACAATGCCCCATTTGGGATGTATCTTACCCGACACCTGCAGCAGTTGGAAAGACCCCAAAAGTTCCTCACCAAGAGGATAAAGGGTCTCAAACATATGTCATATGCTGCCCAGCTGAAGAAACTCCAGCTCTATTCAGTCGCATACCGCCTACTCAGAGGTGATCTATGCCTGACGTACAAGGCCATGTCCAATCCGAAATTAATGGACATGCTCCACCTCAGAAAATCCAAATCCATCAGAGCCACGAGAGCAAGAGATTTGAACCTCAACACAGAAATAAATAGGACGTGCTGGAGGGACAGATTCATAACCCAGAGGCTCCCTACACTCTGGAACAGAATCCCAGTCCATGTTAGGCAGAGCCCCTCACTAACTCTCTTCAAGAGAAATCTTGACAAGTGGACGGGAGATTGTAGGTTTACCCCGGGGGTCATCTCTGTGTCACTACTAGACAGAGACACAGTAAACTAAACCCTAAATGGGCATAGTATTCTCATCCTAAGGGGTGGCGAAAGCCACACACACTCTGGCTAGGCTTATAAATGCCCTAGGGCAGATAGCCTAGTACGAACCTATGAACCTATGTGATGGTCAAAGGCCAAATTACTATCTATGTGTGTCCTGAAGTCCCCCAAGGGGTCAACTCTAAGGGGTATGTTGTCAATATGATAGTTACTAGGGATGGATGATTTCCCAACGGATACTATTGCGCATTTATTGGCATTTAGTTTTAGTCCATGGTTCTGACACCACTTGCTTGTCTGTGTCAGCCCCCCCCCCCCGGAGAACATTTGTGTTAGTGTAAGATTCAATGACAGCTTCTAATTTGCAATCATCTGCAAATTTAGTCAGCCAGAGATCACTGACATTGGCCCTGACTTCTGAGAAGTAAATGCCAAAAAGAAGCGGTCCAAGGGCTGATCCCTGAGGGACTCCACATGTGACTGGCCTCTTTGTAGAGGTGAACTCCCCAATTCTAACTTCCTGGGTCCTGTCTGTGAGTCAGTAGGCTATCCACCAGGTGACATACGGGTTTGTACCTAACCTCTTGAGTTTGTCAACAATGCCTGAGTGGGGTATTGTGTCAAATGCCTTGGCCAGGTCAAGGTAGGCAGTGTGAACCATTTTGCCCTCATCCATTGCTTTGCTGACCTTCTCAAAGAAGTCCCCCAGGTTGAGTAGGCTTGATCTGCCCTTGACGAACCCAAACTGGGTTGTGTCCAGTGTCTGGAGGTTTACTATATCTCTGTCGATCATCTCCATGATAATTCTTTCCATGGCTTTACATATAAGACTAGTGAGACTTATGGGTCTGTAGTTTCCAGGGTCTGTAAATGGCCCACCTTTGTGCAGAGGGATGACTGTTACCGTTCTCCATTCATGACACACAAAACCTGTTTGGAGACTACACTTAAATAATAATTCCAGAGACCATGATACGTCATGTTTCATGCTATTTAGAAGGCATCCTGAGATACTGTCTGGGCCCATTCATGCAGTATTCCTGGTCTTAGAGAGATCATTTAGGACCTGTTCCCTATGATGTTTCCTGAGGGAAGGTTGAGGGGGAGAGAGGAGTAAAGTTGGAGCAGAATTTATCAGCCAGGTGATTTGCTATATCTTCTGGCTCAGTATAGTGGCTCCATTTACAATGAGCTCTGCACATAACTGAGTATTGCCTTTGAGGTTGCGGACATAGCTAGAGAATGCTTTGTGGTTGTCCTTGGCCTGGGAGGCCAAACTTACCCCAAATTTGGCTTTGGTAGACTTTATTTGTCCTCTGAGTTGTTTGTTTAGTTTGATGAGAGTGCTTTTATCCTGCTGGGTGTTGCATCTCCTAATTTTTGCCACGATTTTCTTCCTTCTATTATACAGCCTATTGATTTTGTGATTCCACCAGGGTAGCTTGTTTTTTGAGTTAGTTCTGTATTTCATCCTGGTGGGTATAGCTGCCTCTATGCAGCTATTAACATGCTTGTACACAGTTTCTGTGAACAGTTCTGCATAGACAGCAGTGTTCTCAGGGTTTATAGGAGCTTGAAATTTTGCCAGATTCTCACTTAATAGCAGGAGGTTAGCCTTAGAATAGTTCACAAATATTCCAGGTTTAGCTGGGGGTGGGTCCAGGTTTTATTTTTACTTCAAAGGAGACTATTTTGTGGTCTGACCTTACCAGGGAAGACAATACAGTAGGGGGGTATACAGCACTCTCCCATATTAGTGAGGACCAGATCCAGTATGGTTGCACCCCTGGTTGGTAAATTCACTATCTGGTCCAGGACGTTTGTGTTTACAAAATCCAGGAATCTCTGTGCATGTACATTTGGTGTCATACAGGATTCCCAGTTAATAATGGGATAATTAAAGTCACCCATGAATATGGTATTGGGTTGGATGGTTAGTGTTTCTAATAAGTTTAAACATACGGTATGGGTTTCCTGGTTCACAAAGGGAGACCTATAGCTTGCAAGGAAGTGGTATTGGATTTTGCCTACGGTGATTTGAACATGGAGCAGCTCCACTGCACTGTCCTGTTTGACCAGCCTTGAAGTATATTTATTTTTGATGTAAATAGAAACACCCCCACCTTAAGTCCCTGCTTGTGAAGTAGCAGATCTAAATGTGTGGAAGGCATTATAACCTTGTACTGTTGGTGTGCTCTCTGTGACTTTAAACCATGTTATCACAAAACAAAAAAAAAAAAAAAAAAAAAAAAAGGAAGAAGGTTTAGCAAAGTTGTATGCACATACTGGACCATATGCTGTATGACATACACCTCTATTTCTCTATGGTAGATGCCAGCACTGTAGAAGCAGGACTACCTTCTTCCTCCAGGATGGGAGAGCTGGCACTGGCCACACCTCACACCCTTCCTTAGTAAGCTGTTTCTGCACCCAGGTCACTATTTGAGCTTGACAAACATTTCCCTGCTCCTAAACTGTTAGTGCCCCAGACAACTAAATGACAGTTATGTACTTACCATAATGATGGATTTTTCTTTTTCACCCTTGTCCAGTCTATATGTCTGAGACTGGAAACACTTGTCAGAGCTGATCCAGCCACCTGATACTGCTCCCTATCTCAAAGATCATCCTAAGAGTGTGGCATGGTGGGCCAGTTTCCCCTCTGTCTCATTATCTCAAGGGATTTCACCAAATGTGGAGTTTTCCAGAGGTGATTGTGGGAAACCTTTTCAATTCTCCAAGTCCACATCTAATGTGAGAGACTCCATAAGGAACTCCACGTGCCTCCTTTTGCATGTTCTCTTTCTGGGGATTTCTGAATATGGCAGATCAGATTTCCCAGAAGAGTCTGTTAGTACTATGACTTTTTTTTTTTAGGGCATCAGGTCTGTTCTGTTCCTGGGAGCCATGAAATGAGGGCGTGAAAACAGTCAGGTGGGCAACTGAGGAAGGAGCAAGTGTTGAAGAATGCTCTGCTGAACATCTTTGTGGATAAACTACTATCCTCTCCAAGACTTTGAATGCAGATCCAGAATCCATGAGACCTAGCAGACAAACTCTGGAGCTGAGCTGTTTCCTCGCACAGCAGTAACTCTTGAAACAGGAGGTCGAACCCTTAGTGCTGATGAACCAGATGTGTCTGAGCTAGAGAATGCAAAAGACAACTCAAAGGCCAAAGACTGCTGAAAAGGGCCTCACCCAGGTTGGAGACAAAGACATGGCAAAAGACTTGGTGTCAGACAATCAGAGCTGAGGCTCACCTGGTATCAAAGTGCATCAAATTCAAAGCCATCAGAGCAGGGTATACAAGTGTCAGAGCAGCATGACAGGGATCAAGAAGCATGTAGTCTCCAAAGCTGTGGCACAAAGATAGTGCCAGAGAGGGAGCTAATAAAGGTAAGGGGCACAACCAGTCTACTCTAGGAGTAAAGGGGAAATGCAATGATGCCCAACCCCATCTGAGTTTTTATGGCAGCCCTCATCATGGGCTCCCAATCCACTTCTGTAGTATTCTTGAATGACCAAGCTGTTATTATCAAGGCAGCTAAAGGAAGCCTGGAAGGAATGAGTCAACAGTTCCTTCGACAATGAGTGTCTCTCTGATTACAAGTCTCAGTTAACTTAGCTGTAGACATGGAGATAAATGGAAGAGAAGAATCCTTATCCTAGGATTTAGAAACTTTCAGATCCAAGAACGCATTTGGGTCCTGCAATTTTCTTTTTCTAGATACTTGGTCTTTATTCTTATCTTTGTTTTTTTGTCCTTTCTTTCCTTAGGTCTCTGCGGGTCTGGAGGGAAAAGACCCTTGAAAATTAACTTGTTGGGCCAGCCAGCCAAAGTACTGAAGCTGAAATCTTGACAGAACTCAAAACGGACATAAAAATGCTCCAGGCCTAAACAAACAAACAAACAAACAAAGCAGGATAATGGGGGCCCTGTGGGGGCAGTTTTGTGTCAGCACTTTAAACATTTTTTAAAAGTCTTCCCAGAGTCCTTCTCCATTTCAAACACAATTATAACAGCAGAAAAAAATAACACTCAGCAAGAATTCTAACAATAAGATACAAGAAAGAAGCTGACTAACTAAGCAAAACTTTTTCATTTTTTAATACAGCAGAAAAAAAGGATATCAGACAGCCACCTGAATATTGAGATGAGTGGAGGCATGAGAAACCAACAACAGTGTGAGATGTCTAAACTACTAATGTCTAAATTCTAAGTCTGAAAAGTACAGTTGTGTAAGAACTTAGCATAACAGCAGATCCCCTACTGATCACTCTTGCATTATTCCAAGCTGTTGGGTTATCTCACTAAAATACCTGGACACCTGTCCAAGGGACCAAATCAAAAGCCTTCCATAGAACCATACATCTGATGTATGACCTAAGCCCATGGGCATAAGAATACATAAGCAGACATACGAGCATAAATTCTCAGACTATCTCCAAACCAGTAAGCCTGAAGCGGCTTGAGAGATAAAATAAACTGTTCAGCTAAGACAGGAGAGGTAAAAATAATCCTATCATTCATAGTGCCAGGTTGAGAGATGACAGGTTGGGATGAAGTAGTGAGCACTTCTGCTGTATGCGCAAGTCCACTCTGGGGGGAAGCTTCTCATGATGGCCCATGGCTAGGTGGAACAGAAGGGGGGAATGAGTGCTGCCTCAGCCAATAGGGAATCACCAGCAAGATCTTTGGGCATTCCTTCTGAATCTTTAACAAGACCTTGTGAAGCAGAAGTGCAAGCACAGCATATAAGAACTTTCCTTTCCAAGGGAAGGGCACTGGGTACATTTTCCAGTCTACAGAACAGTATGTACTGGTACAAAAGACAGGAAGTTTTTAGTTGTTGATGAAAGCAAGAAGCTCTATCTGTGACACCACTCATTTTGTCTAGGAAGATCTCCCTGTTCATCATCCATTCGTGGGAATCTTCCCTTGACCTGCTTAGAAAGTCTGCCAGGACATTGTCCTGTAAGGGAATGTAAAAAGCTTAAAGGGAGAAGTTTGCTTTTGTGACCTGCTCCCATGCTGAAGCCAGTCTGAACAGTTTGTAAGAGCTGGGTACCCCTGCTTGTGTAAGTACCACATGACCTTTCTGTCATCTGTGACTCCTATTAATGGACCTGGCTTCCAAGATGGTAGGTAATCTGCAGGGCCTGTTATTAGTGGCATCATCTCCTTCATACTGATGTGCTCCAATCATAGCTTTTCAGACCATTGCTCCTGAACTTTCAGGTTGTTCATCCATGTTCCCCATGCATTATCTAATGCTTCTGTGTGCAGCTCCTTTTCTGGTGTCTGTAGTTTGAAGGAAAGACCCAGACTTAGCTTTACCTATAATATCCACAACAGCACTACCTTCTTTATGCAATGCAGAAGAGGGACCTGGGTATGCAGGGGATGAGAAAGTTGGGATCAGGTGGATTTCAGGTACCACTAGATCTTTCTCTTAGAGACTGGCACCATAGGGATGGCTGCTGTCATGAATCACAGTGCTCAGAGGATCTCTCTTGTGGTACAGGACTGAAAAGGGAGAAGAGAAAGGAAGTAACTAGTTAGGATTTGCACTTTGGCAGTAGGCAGGCCTGCATGGGTTTGGTGTCTTGTCTGCACCCCAAGAAATTTAGGTTTTGGGTTGGTTTTATTGCTGACTTTTCAGGTCAGTTGAGAAACCCAGGACCTAAAATAAGGCCATGGTGAACATGAGATGAGTCGAGTAGTTGCGGAGAAGAAGCCTTTATTAACAGGCCATGCAAATAAAAGAATATCTGAATTCTCTGAGTCCCATAGTAAGCTATTACTATAGTGAGGCACTTTGTGAATACACTGGGGGCTGCATGAAGTCCAAAAGGCAAAGCAGAGAACTAAAAGTGTGATCAGAAAGTAGAAATTTCCTTTAGGTATGGTGAAAATGAATGTGAAGATAGGCATCCTTTATGTCCAAAGACACTAGAAAGGATGAATGGAAGCAGTTTGCAGGGAAAACATCTTGAAACATGGAACAAGGAGAAAGGTGTACAGTGTGAAGAGATTCAGAATTGGTCTCCAGTCTCCTCCTTTTCTTGGAATGAGGAAAAGTCTGGAATAGAACCCCCTTCCCACCTATTGTGGAGGCATCGGCTGCATTGTGCCTTGCTATAACAAAGTTTAAATGATGGGATAGAGCAGCTGAAGCTGGGGGGGGGGGGGGTGAAAGGGATACCAATAAAAGGAGGAGCTTCTTTCCTAGTAATCTGTATTTCCTTCTTTATGACTGAAAGCACCCACTTGTCTGAAGTGATGAGTAGCCAATTTTAGGGATGAGGTGAGGCTTTTGGATAGGGGAAGGGATAGACCATAATCCAGTGAATTTGTTTGGGTAAGGGTACCTCCCAGATCTACAGTCCCTGTCAGGTTTATCCTGGAATATTTTCCTATGAATTTTCTCAGCATTATGAGAAGGCCAAGATTCACTGTGAGTGAAGAAAGTGAGTTTTGCAGGGTAATTCCTTTGCTGTCTAGGCAAACATGTAATAAACATCTGCTGACAATCTTGCATACACCTCCCTTTTTCCTACAACTGTTTGAAAAGACTAGCAGCATCCAGACCAAACAAAAGATTGTTGTTTAAGTCAATGAGTTTAACCTTAATATCTTTTGGAAGGGGTTGAAAATGTAAACATGCATGTTTCCTGATCATAGAACCTGTAACAGCTGCCCTGGAGGAAGCTTCCACTGCATCACAGCTGCATCTTAATGTGCCTTTCTACTTGAGAAGCCTGAGCCACCAAAGATAAAGCCTGCTGTTATTGCTGTTCCTCTGGGGAGGACAAGGTGTTATTTAAATTACTTAGAAAAAACATTAAGTATTTATTCATTTGAGTCTGATAATTCAAAGCTCTAAAGGCCAGAGTGGAGAATGTATAAACATTTTTCCCCAATTTGTTTGTTGTTCTGCTGTCTTCATCCAAAGGAAGAGAACTGGCAGCAGGCAGTAACACAGAGGATTATCTGTTGACACAGAAAACACAGAGGGGGTCTGCCACAGGCTTTTTGTACAGAAAATTCAATCCCTCTGATACCTTGTAAAACCTGACAGACCTTTTAGGTGCAGGTGGCTGAGAGTCTGGTGCAGTGGAAGTGGATGCAAAGGCAGCCAGGAATGTCTCTAGAACAGGTGATACAGGAGCAAGTCTGCCTACATCCAAGAGGTTACAATCTATCTGTTGAATTTCAGAAATCTGTTTAGATTCCCATTCAAAATGCTTCATCATATTAACAACAGACTCTCCAAAAGAAGCTTCTTGAACAGGCAGTCAGGAGAAAGGTAATCACCACCACCCCAGGCCACCTAACCTGGAAAATTGATTTGGAATGGACAGGCTAAGGTGTGCTCTCACCTGAGTCTGATTCATCCTCTTTATCTTCAGACAAAGTGTCTAACTGTCTTTTTTTTTTTGTGGAGTGGAAGGAAAAACAGCAGGAATAGAAGGCCATGAAAAGGATGCTGACTTAAGTGCCTTTATGGCCTTGCATAGACCCTGTGAAAAATGCATCCACTCCTTTTCTTTGGATGTCAGGGGAGAAGGAATGTTTTCAGTTTTTTGTTTCTTTTTTCTAGATGCAACATACACTTTGACTCACCACAGAGGCTCCAACCCCTGTGGTATGCTTTTGGGTCCTTAAGTGCAGTTCCCCCTTCTCAGTATTACTGATAGCTTCAGTTGTTTCAGGTGTATGAAACTCAGATGCCATAATGGCCTCCTGCAGGTTACAGTAGTGGGAGTCTGAGCAGGTGTCTGCTACCCCTGGTTCTGAGACCTCTGCGAGTACTTCTGAGTCCAACTGGACAGTCATGATATAAGGCCTAGGACTCAAACTTTTTCTTCTGAATGGGCAGGACGTCAGCAGTGGAAGGGTCTGCCATCTTTCCTAGGTTGAGGCACTAAAGGAGCTGAGTTTCTAAGCAGGAATCAAGAGACAAAAGTTGAATTCTTAGGGCCTTTGGAGCAAAGGAATGACAGATTACACAATTTTTGTAGTTGTGCTCTGCGCCCAAGCTGAAAAGGCAATGGGAGTGGAGATTCTTATATGGAATCTGCCTACAGCAAGCACAATTTCTCCTCCTAGCAGACATTTACTAGAGCAATAGCAATACAATTTGAATAAATAATGGAAGCATCTCTGTAAGGCACTTATCTGAACCAGTGAACGCCAACGGTACCAACGACCATGAGTAGAACAAAAAGATGGGTGTGAAACCTGCATTCAGATTGGTGTCAAGATAGTGTGAGGATTTACAGTCATACAACTACTTATGTACCCTTACACCCACAGTCTTCGGTCATACATCAGATATATGGCTTGACTGTAGGTTTTGGGACCCCGGCCAGACGTCCAGGTTATTTGGCAAGATAACCCAACAATTTGGACCACTGCAACAGTGATCTAAGGAAGGCCATTAACTAATCTGGAGAAACAGCTACAACACCTGACAATAAAAGCCAAAAAATTAATTAACAGAGCACTTTCCTGCATGGTTGAGGATCATCCATTTCCAATGGTGGCAAACAGGATCTGAAACTATCAGGCATACAGCATCGTGGAAGGGAAAATTGTGGGCAAAGAGCACAAGCAAATTGCTGATTCAGATCTGACAAGTAGCACCAGTCCATCAGTCAGATCAGACAGATGGATGAAATAGAATCACTATATGTCAACTTGACATCTCAGCCACTTAGCAGTCTGAAGTTTGCAAGTATATACAGGATTTAAAGGATGTGAAAAATGGCATATTTAAGCTTCAATGAGTTATGCAGTCTTCATGAGTTATTAAAAGTGTATTTTAACTGCTTTTGTGTTTTTTCTCACCATAAGGATATTTTGCAGACTATTAATACTCTCATCACACAGGCATGCAATAAAAGTGATACTTATTTCTGACATACTAATGTAATTGCATTCCATAAGAATTCTGCAGCCAAAATATTGAATTCTTTAAGATGATAATATAAGCAATCAAAGCTTACAATGTCAATATACAAATGTTAAACTGCACAAGTGAGCATGTACTAGTTGGGTAACACAGGTTCACCTCTTATGGTTTCCTCCTCTATTGTTTTACACATTCAAAGATTTGTTCCTTGACTGAACTCTTAATGAAGGGTTATTTCTGCTACCTACCTCAAAACCACCACTAGTTTGTGGACTTCCAAGATGGCTGCACATTGAGTAAGAGCTTAACTCTAGCTCTCCTAATGTGAAAACAGAAACTCAACAGAAAAGACCAGTAGACTTTTGTGTTTATGGGTAAATTTCAGTAACTGGCTCGTAAATGTACTGCCTGGATGCCATGAAAAAAGTAATGCAAAGCACCTGGAAAAAATCAGCTACAAAATGTGAGGAAGAAACACTGACTAGAGAAAGCTCTGCAGCTGTTCAGCAAAAAGCAATGCAACCTCCAGCCATGACTTCCAGTAACCTACAGGAAGATTTAAGATAACTGCTCACAGATCTGGTTAAAATAAACAAAACACTGATGGGGTATATCAACACAAACAACAAAAGGCTGGAA
>NC_056737.1:32346848-32391848 GCF_019279795.1 Protopterus annectens
AACCTTTTTTTGGGGCTTTTGTTGGGGTTTAAAAATTTGGTTTGTTTTAAAAAAACCCCAAGGTTTATATATGTTTTGGAAAAAATTTAGACCAAAGGTTTAAAAAATGCCCAAAAGGGCCCAAAAAAAATTGGGAAAGATCAAAAAAGGTTTTCGGGGGCCCAAAGGAAAAAATTTTCCCAAAAAAAGGAGAAATTGGAAAATGGGACCAAAAAATCCCCCCAATTTTAATCCCCTTTCCCTTTTTTATCTTTGAACTTCTTTGTGGAAACGTATGCCTGCCCTACAGCGCAATCAAAGACCCAAGCCTAGTGAACTTGCTGCATATCCATAAATCAAATGGGTCTAGTGCTACACATTCCAGGGACTTAAACAGGACATGAAAAGATTCATCTCCCAGCGACTGCTATGTCTTTGGAACAGACTACCAATTCACGTGAAGCAAATTTTAAGCAAAAGCCCCTCAGGACACCACCTTAGTGCCCTTACACAAAAGAAAGCTTTCTGCTGCATTCAAGTCTGCATGGCTTGCACTACACAGATTAGAGCTGCTGTCTCTGAACGCAGTACCACAGAAAATGACACTGAATTTTTTTAAACACTTCTGTACACTTTTTTTTTTTTAGCACCAGTTCAAACATTAGCTATATCCCCGAGTAATTCTTCTCATCTAAGCCAAGTGTCCAAACTGCTTTCCCAAATCAGTAAGGGGGCACAAGGACAGCAAAAGCTGACAGAGTGAATGTATATTCCCCTAATGTACAGTCAAAGCACCACCACTCTGGACTTTTTAAAATTAACCTAACCTGTGCCATGAGAGTACACCATACATGCCACCAAGGTAAAGACTACAATACCAGCCCCTGATACATGCATGCTTCTACTAGCCACATATCTCAGGGTTCTACAGCTAGAAGCAGAGTTACAATCATGCCTCCACTACCAGACAAGGGGAACCAAACAAAACATTACAACACACTACATTTTGTTTACTGGAGTGTCCAACTGGCTTTTGACCCATTTTCAGTTGTGACCTGCGAAGAAAAACTCCTGTACAAATTAAAATCTAATGTCACACTATTTACCACAAAATACTTAAAATTCTCCTTAATTATTGAATGTTAAGATGGAAAAATTATTCACTTGGATATTGTACTAAACTTAACTACACTGTCTTCAGAAAAGTGTTAAGTGAAACAGAAAATAACCCAAAAAATAAACCTTGTGCACACTGCACCACCAAAGACGGTCTCTATTGTTATACCAGATTTACTAATTTACTAAAGCAAAGCTCAGCCATACAATCACTCTAAGACAATTCAAAAATAAATAAATTGCTAGCAAACTGGAATCCTCCAAAAATAAAGTAAAACTAAAAAGATGGCCCTGCATCCTAAATTTGGTGGATGGCTTTGAACAAGTCAGTGATTCACAGGACGCAGGCAAAATGATGAACAAGGCTTACCTCAATCTGGAATAGGCCTTTGACACCATCCCAAACTCTAGCGTTATAGACAAGCTAATCAATCTAAATGTAAACTCCTATAACCAGATGAACAGCAAACTAGCTCACTGAAAAAAAAAACACAATTCATTAATGAATGGGGCACACTCCCATCAAGTACTCACCACTAGTGCTATCCTTCTGAGATCACTCATTGGCGACTTATTTGTGATAATGACTTCTCCGCTCTCAAAGCCAGTGTTATGGGACTGTGGCTGATAAAGTTTGCAGATGACTGTCAACTCAGAGCTATCTTAAACCCTCCAGCTGATGCTCATATTCTCCAGAATGGCCCACTACAGCCAAACAAATGAAATGTAGTAGAGTGTCCCTCGGCAAACACAAGCATCCATTCACTTACAACAAAGATAATACCTCTCTGATTTTAACATGCCATCCACAGGATAACCTAACATAAAAATACCACTGCCTACAGAAAGACGGCAAGACTTGCTTCTATGTCTCAGAGACTCATACCAGCTTGCAGTACCTACCAAACATAAATGGTTTTCTTTACCAAATCTCTCAGCTTACCTCAACACCCATTTGATTTTTTTTACCTGCCTAGCACTGCATATTCTAAAGGATCCACTATATCCACCTTCTTCCAAAAACATCTGCTCAAATGGTATAAACCTGTACACAACTTGAAACCTTAAGAGTAATTACTATTCCAAGTACACCCTTATACCAATTAATCTGGTGGTAAAACCATTTTCCACTTCTTTACTAATTTTATTTTCAGCATCACATATAATAACAGTGATATAAAAACAATAAAGAAGTTTAAAATCAATGGGAAAGTACAGTTGTGTACACTTACCATAAATGTAGATGTTTGAGTGTATTCACTGTTGCAGTCATCACACTTGGGTTATCTGCCAGCAGGTAGCCCTGTCAGCCCGAATACCAGAGACTCAGTGTTTCTGCGTCTGATGTTGTTGCTCCAGGAATGACATCAGGTCCTCAGGGGTATAAAAACAGGCAGCTGACACCATTACATCAGTTTTTCTTGCCCTAAACATCAGGAGCCCCCACAAATAAGGAGACAAGTTATGGTGGGGGAAAACAACACCAGTAAAAAGTAAATACCAATACCCCTGAAAGGGGTGAGAAAAAGGCATAGAGAGGAGAGACAGAGAGAAACCAGGAGGCTGGTGGGAGGGAATCCAGGACTGCAACAGTGAATACACTCGAACATCTACATTTATGCAAGTGCATACAACTGTACTATGTTCTTCGTGTTTCACTGTTACAGTCATCACACTTGGGTAGATTCCCAAACCTGAAGAGGGGTGGACACAGTCAAGAAGAGTTAGGGCTGGCTAGAATGTCTTGCAGGACTGCCGTTGTAAAACCTGCCCTGAATTTGGAAGAGATAGACAGGTGGTAATGCTTGGTGAAGGTTCAGAGGTAGGTACTAGGCTATTGGCCCTAGAGCCTATATAAGCCTAGCCAACAAGGTACCCTGGCTTTTGCCACCTAAGAAAAAATATTTTCCTGTGCCCCTGTCAAGCAAAGCCACAGAAGTGATTCCTGGGGTGAATTTCCTATTTCCCATCCAATCATCAAGATTTTTCTTGAAGAGTGCTAATGAGCAGCTCTGTTTGACATATAGAGGTAGTCTGTTCCAGAGTATGGGAAGTCTCTGGGACAGGAATCTATCCCTCCAGCATTTTCTTTTCATTGTGGTGACAAGGTTTAGTTCCCTAGAGTGTGTAGCTCGGAGGGATTGCGATTTCTTTAAGTGGAGCATGTCCAACAGCTCTGGGTTTGACATAGCTTTGTACCATTAGGCAGAGATCGTCTCTAAGTAGACGACATGCGACGGAGTAAAGCTGGAGGTTTTTGAGACTGCCTGCGTAGGGCATCTTTTTGAGGCATGTAATCCTCTATGTGAGGTATTTCTGCGGCCTTTCCAGTTGTTGTAGATGTCTTGCGAGGTACATGCCAAAAGGGGCGTTGTACTCTAAAATGGGTCTAATGAGTACTGAGTAGACGGGAACAATGACCTCTTTTTTTCTGGATGGGAAACCTTTTGTGATGAGGTGTGCCACGTAGAAGGATTTCCTGACCACTGTGGCGATGTGATTATCAAAGGAGAGACTACTGTCCACCAGCGTCTCAAGGTCTCTTATCACACTTAAAAGTGCCACCTATGTGGTAGTTCATGGGTACAGAGTTTTTACCAAAGGGGATGACAATGCACTTTTTGGCACTGAGCTTGAGGCTATGGCTTTGACACCAGGCATCTGTCTCAGTGAGGCGCTTTTGCAGGATGTCCATATCATTAGGAGTTTCGATTATGGCTCCTAGTTTGCAGTCATCTGCGAACTTAAGTTAGCCAAAGATCTTCTGTGTTTGGTATCTAACAGGAGAGGACCCAGGACTGAACCCTGTGGTACTCTAGTTGTCACTGGTCTGAAGTCGGATTTGGAGTCTGCTACTTTCACAGTGTGGGTTCTGTCAGTAAGCCAGTTGGCAACCCATCTTGTGACATAGGGATGTATACCTAGTTTAGTGAGTTTATCTAGAATTCCAGAGTGGGGGATGGTGTTGAAAGCTTTGGCGAGATCTAGATAGGCTGTGTGAACCATTTTACCCTCATCTATGGCTTTGGTGACTGCTTCAAAGAAGTCTATCAGGCTTAGGAGACATGATCTGCCTTTTACAAACCTGAACTGTCTGGGGTCCAGAGTTTGGAGATTACCAATGTCTATGAGTTCCACGAGGATACGTTCAATGGCCTTGCAGATCAGGCTCGTCAGGCTAATGGAGCAGTAGTTCCCGGGGTCTGTCGTGGCTCCCCTTTGTGGAGTGGGATAACCATCACAGTGTGCCATTCAATGGGCACAAGGCCTGAGGTGAGGCTATGACTAAACATGGTATTTAGGTGGGGTGCCAGTTCATTCTGTAGTTCGTGTAGAATGCAGCCTGGGATGTGGTGAGGTCCCATGGACGCTGTGTTCTTGGCTTTGGAGAGTGAGGTTATTACCTGTGCAGCTGTGATTACAGGAACTCTGTTGTATTTTTCCGGTATAGAGATGGGCCCTATAGTGGGTGAGAGGGGGGGTAAAGCTAGCACTGAACCTGCCAGGATGTTGGCAATATCAGTTGGTTCTGTATATTTAGTGCCATTGTGCTGTAACTCAGAGCAGATCTGAGTGTTGCCACTGAGATTTTTGACATAGCTATAGAATGCATAGTCTTTAGAATCGGTGGTGATTTTGTTTTCATAAAGTACAGTTTTGTACCTACCATAAATGTAGATGTTCGAGGATCCACATTGCTGCAGTCCTAACTATTGGGTAGTCCGCTGTCCAGTCGGCCCGAATACCAAAGTATATGGCTGACGTCGGTCACGGCGCATTAGACTGACGTCAGTACGTCAGGGTACTAATGCGCATGACCGACGTCATATCCTCAGTCTTTTCTTGCCCGAGATGTCAGAAGACCCTAAAAAGACAAGGCCAAAACCTAAACACACCAAACATACCTGCACCAAAAACATATACAATATATACAAAGGTACCAGAATATAATCTCACCTACACAACCACCCCTAAACACAGAGGGGAAGGAGGGAGGGTAAATTGGACTGCAGCAATGTGGATCCTCGAACATCTACATTTATGGTAGGTACAAAACTGTACTATGTTCTTCATTCCACATTGCTGCAGTCCTAACTATTGGGTAGAATCCCAAAGCAGAGGTAAGGGAGGCTGGCAAATCATAAGGAAGCAGGAGTTGATAAAATGCCTTGCAAAATAGCTGTGGCAAAACCAGCCCTAGACTTAGAGTAGAGAGGAAGGTGGTAATGCTTAGAGAAAGTATGCACTGAACTCCAAGTAGCTGCCTCCAAAACATCCTTAGTTGCCACCCCCCTTAGAAATGCTGTTGAAGTGGCAGTAGCCCTAGTGGAATGAGGCCTAATCCCAGCTGGAATCTCTTTGCCATGATGGGAATAACAAAATGCAATGCAAAACCCAATCCACCTAGAAATAGTTTGTTTTGACACAGGCTTGCCCTGCGAACTCAAAGCAAAAGAAACAAACAACTGCTGAGACTTTCTAAAATCCTTAGTCCTGCTTAAATAATAACGCAATTGCCTGTGTACATCTAAAGTGTGCAAAATCTTTTCCCTTTATTTTGGGGATCTGCATAGAAAGTAGGCAAATGAATAGTTTGGTTTAAAGCCACACTAGAAACCACCTTAGGCATAAAGGAAGGATTAGTACGTAATGATACCCTATCCTTATGAAAATCAAAAAGGCTCAACCGCCATAAGGGCCTGTAACTCAGAAACCCTTCTTGCAGAAGTAATGGCCAACAAAAAAGCAGTCTTCCATGACAAGTATTTCAGGTCAGCAGTAGCTGCAGGCTCAAAAGGTTGTAGAGTAAGTTTCTCCAACACAAAATTGAGATCCCAAGCAGGAGTAGGAGCTCTACTGGGGGTCTTATATTCTTTGCCCCCTAAGAAATTGCTTGAATAAAGGATGTGAAAACAATGGTGGGTCACAATCATAGTGAGCTGAAATTGCTGCAGCATGAATCTTAATGGAAGAGAAAGACAAACCTTTGTCCAATAACTCAGTAAGATATTGAAGAGCCACACTCAAATTAGGCTCAGAAATCTCCAAATTCTGTGCTGCAGTCCAAAATAAAAATCTCTTCCATTTTTCTGCATACACTTTCCTTGTACTAGGTCTTCTGGCTTCCATAATCACATTTAAAACCTGTTGAGGAAGTTGAGACCTGCTGTCTTTCAAAACAGAATATGCCAGGCTGTTAGATGAAGAGTTTGAAGCTTGACATTGAGCAGATGACTGTCCCTCTGAGACAATAGGTGTGGAATCAAGGGTAAAGGCCATGGAGGCTTCCTTACCAGACTCCTCAGTAATGGGTACCAGTGCTGCCGAGGCCAATCTGGAGCTATTAAAATCATCCTTGGCTTGTCTTGTCTGACCTTTAGAAGCACCTTTGGGAGAAGAGGCAGAGGTGGAAAAGCATACACATGAAGATTTTTCCAACTGAAAGAAAGAGCATCCACTTTCCAAGCTGTGTGATGAAATCCTTCGTGCAAAACTTTGGCAGCTGGTGGTTTAGTGGAGAAGCGAACAGATCTATGTCTGGAGTTCCCCATGACACTGACAATTTTGAAATACATGAAGATCCAGTTTCCACTGTGGGGATCCATGATTTGTCTGCTTAACACATCTGCTAAGGAGTTCTGTGCTCCGGCAGAAACCTTGCCTGAAGAGTTAGTTGCAAGCTGAGCCAGTCTCCCATAAAATCATTGCTTGCCTGCACAATGGGTAAGAATGTGTTCCCCTTGTTTGTTGATGTACCACATGACAGTTGTGTTGTCTGTTAGAATCAACACCTGCCCTGGAAGAAGTAACTCCTTGAAAGCCATTAATGCAAACTGGACTGCTAACATCTCTTTCATGTTGATATGTAGATGCTGTAGTCTGGCAGGCCACTTGTCTTGTATCCACTTTCCATCTAGATGAGCTCCCAAGCAATGTCTGAGGCATCTGTCGTTAGAATCTGACTTGCCTCTGGCCGGGTCACAGAGAGTCCCTTGTTTAGGTGACATTCCTGAGCCCACCACAAAAATTCCTTTTGAATGCAAGGTATTATTTGAATGACAGTGTCCAAATCCTGGCAGTGCTGTGTCCATAAATTTTGAGATACCATTGTAGCTTCCTCATATGCAGTTTGGCATTGGGAAGCACCAGAATACAAGATGCCATGAACCCTAAGGCTTGAAGGACTGTCCTTGCAGTCAGCCCGGACTGAAGAGATAATTGATGGAAGTAACTGGAAAGATTCTTTTGTTTGTCCGGGGTTAGAAAGGCCATCTGGGCTGCTGTATTCCGTCTGACACCCAGAAAGCACATGTCTTGAGAGGGTACTAGACTGGACTTTATTTCGCTCACAGAATACCCTAGGCATCTTAGCAGTGCTATGGCATATTCCAAATGCTGTAGAAGGTCTTCCTTTTCTTGAGCCAGAATCAGGCAGTCGCCCAAGTAAGGATAGATTTGAATTCCTTTTAGCCTGAAGTAAGCTATCACTGGAGCCAGAACCTTTGTGAATACTCTGGGCAGTAGATAAGCCAAAGGGCAATGCAGAGAACTGATAATGAGAATTTCCAGCTCGAAAACGCAGATACTTTCTGCAACTTATTCTTATAGGCACATGAAGGTAAGCTTCCTTGAGATCTAAAGTTACCATCCAGTGATCTTTGCCCAGTAGAGGTAAAAGCTGTTGTAACGTCAACATTTTGAACTTTGGAATGTCCAGATAAGTGTTGAGGATAGATAAATCCAAAATTGGTCTCCACGTGTTCCCCTTCTTTGGTACTAGGAACAGGCGAGAATAAAATCCTAGGCCCCTTTCTGGCACAGGAACTAACTGAATGGCTCCTATTTGGAGTAACAGAGAAATTTGTCTGCGAGCCTCTGTTCTTTGTAGAGGAGGAATGTCTGGCATGCCTTTGAAAGGAGGCAAGGTATGGAAATAAAACCTGTAACCGTGGTGAATGATATCCAGAACCCATTTGTCTTGGGTAATTAAATCCCAATTTTCTTTGAAAAGAGACAGTCTTCCTCCTAGAGGTGCCGCCAGGCGAGAAGGTACTGGCAGCTGAAAAGGCAGGTCATTGGGTCTGCTTACGAAAGGACTGACCCCTGCCCTCACCAGAAGTCTGAGCAGGTGAACTCCCCTGTCCTAGGCCTAAAAGAACCTTGAGCTCTGCCCCTACCACGTCTAGACCTACCCCTAGACTGGGAATCATAAGCAGGATAAGTCCATCCCTTAGCAGGCCAATTTCTACTAAACTTCGGAGGCTGCACCTGCAAAAAATCCTTAACAGTTTGCATAGACTTAGCCTTCTCCTCCATTTTCTTTAAAACTGCTTCCACAGGCGAACCAAACAACACATCAGACTGTAAAGGAGCATCCAAAATCCTTGTCTTAACATGCTCAGCTAAGTTCTGATCTCTCAACCAGGAGTGCCTACGAAGAACAGAACCAGTGGCAGCCACCCTGGAGGAGGCCTGCACAGCATCAAAACCACATTGCAAGGAATGCTTACCCACTTGTTCAGACACATGAACTAAATCCTGCAACTCTTTACACTCAATACCTTCCGCCAGAGCATCCACCTTAGATTTCAACTGTGAAAGAAGATAATTCTGATATTTTAACATGTGAAACTGACAATTCACCGCCTACATGGCTAAAGTGGAAGAAGTATACACTTTCTTTCCCCATCTATCCAAAGCCCTTGCCTCTTTATCAGGAGGGACAGGATTTTTAACAACTGAGGCCTTCACACCTTTAGGCCCCTGAGAGACAGTTTCGGGTCTGCCCTAGGACTCTTAAAAGATACTTATGAGCGCCAGGCACCCTATAATACCTATCCGGTTTAACTGGGGCAGGAGGCAAAGAATCAGGATTCAGGGAAGCCTCTGCAAAAACATCTTCCACCACATTCAAAACAGGAGGTATAGCTAAAGGCCTATGCTGGGGTAAAAACAAGAATTCCCTAAGCCTTTTTCTGGAATCAGAGAAATCTTGCCCTTCCCATTTAAAATGCTCCCTCATGGAATGCAGAGTCTCTGAAAATGAAAAATCCTCAGGAGGAGAAGCTGAAGGAGTAGAATCATCCACATCAGAATCAGAATAAGGAGGGTACTCCTGCAAGTCTTCAGCCGAAGACTCAGAAGCCTCCGAGCATTGCTCAAAACTCTCAAACTCAGGTTCCACCCTGGGCCTCTTATCAGGAGGGGGCATAGAACCCCTTATCATAGTAATCAAATCCTCTGCCATTTTAAGCATATGTTTCTTAGGCAAAGACCCTGAGGCACTAGGAGAAACCCCCACTGAAGCAAAACTTGGCCTGCCCCTGAAAGAAGCCTTGGAAACAGAAGGGGAGGCTTTAACCACCTTAGGAAGAGAAGGAAGAACAGCCACCTGAGAAGCCTCCTCAGCCTGGCCTACTTCCTGAGAGGATACATCCTGTAACAGTAAAGTTTCTCCCTGAGACTCCAAAGAAACACCTGGCAAAACCTCCGGCTCCACTGAGTTTCTAAAGAACCGACGCCTGGGACTGTCGGTTCTTCCACTCTAGGCTTTGCTGCTTTGTCCTTATGCTTTTTAGCGAAGCGCCGGAGCATCCGACGGCATTTTATAATTACAACGCTTCCCAAACACTAACCTGGCACAGTCTAACCTTCTCTTAATAGTGCGTTTGTTAAATCTAGCACAAGAGCGGCATCCAACAACGCCGTGCTCAGGCCCTAAACAAGGTATACACAAAGTATGGTAATCCCTATGAGGTATCTGTTTCCCACAAGAAATACAGTTATTCACTTTTTCTGACATCCGGTTAAATACTGAGGCAAGAAAAACCAAAATATTCCCAACGGGTACTTAGCCAACTTTGATTCGGTCTGAAACTCTGACTTCAGAAACTTTCAGAACGCCAACCTGCACTCGCAAAATTGCTTCTGCATCGGACCATGCGGCAAAAAAGACTGAGGATATGACGTCGGTCATGCGCATTAGTACCCTGACGTACTGACGTCAGTCTAATGCGCCGTGACCGACGTCAGCCATATACTTTGGTATTCGGGCCGACTGGACAGCGGACTACCCAATAGTTAGGACTGCAGCAATGTGGAATGAAGAACATCTAGCTTTGGAGGATGTTATGAGGGAACTCAGCTTCTTACTGAGGCTGACCAGGTTGAGTCTGTGGTTAGGGTCTGGGCAGCATGGGATTGAGTAAAGGCCAGTCCCTTGTTGTGGTTGCATGCTGCTGCCCACCAAAGAAACTCTGTCCTTAGACAGGGTATGACAGGAATGACTGTTTTCAGGTCCTGAGAATGTTGGCACCAAAGACTTTTTAAGTACCACTGAAGTTTCCTCATATGCAGTTTGGCATATGGAATTAGCAGGATGCATAAGGCCATGAACCCTAGGGCCTGCAGGATTTTCCTTCCAGATAGCTGGGTTCTGGTGGCCATTTGATTGAAATAGTCTGTCAGATAGGCTTGTTTTTCTGAAGTGAGGAATGCCATCTGGGATGCTGTGTCCAAGCTTGCTCCCAGGAATACAATCTTTTGACTGGGCACTAGTTTTGATTTCTTTTCATTGATGGTCCACCCCAGGGATGCGAGAAAGTTTTTTTTACAAATGTCAGGTGCTGCAACAACAATTCCTGACTGTCTGCCTGTATCAGGCAGCCGTCAAAGTATGGGTAAATTTTGATATTTCTCCACCTGCAGTAAGCAATGGCTGGAGCCAGGTATTTTGTGAATACTCTAGGAGCAGCAGATAAGCCAATGGGAAGTGCAGAGAACTGATAATTCATAGATCCGGCCCTGAAAAGTACAGTTTTGTACCTACCATAAATGTAGATGTTCGAAGATCCACATTGCTGCAGTCCTAACACTTGGGTAGTCCGCTGTCCCAGTCGGCCAGAATACCAAAGTATAAGGCTGACGTCGGTCAAGGCGCATTTGTCTGACATCAGGACGTCAGGGTACAAATGCGCATGACCGACGTCATATCCTCAGTCTTTTCTTGCCCCAGATGTCAGAAGACCCTAAAAAGATAAGGCCAAAACCAAAAAACACCAAACACTCCTGTACCTAATATATGTACAATATATACAAATTTACAAAATAGAACCCCACCCACACAACCACCCCTAAACACAGAGGGGAAGGAGGGAATTGGACTGCAGCAATGTGGATCTTGAACATCTACATTTATGGTAGGTACAAAACTGTACTATGTTCTTCATCTCACATTGCTGCAGTCCTAACACTTGGGTAGAATCCCAAAGCAGAGGTAAGGGAGGATGGCTAAACTATAATGAAGCAGGAGCTGCCAAAATGCCCTGCAACACAGCAGTGGCAAAACCAGCCCTGGATTTAGAATAGAGAGGAAGGTGGTAATGCTTGGAGAAAGTATGCACTGAACTCCAAGTAGCTGCCTCCAAAATATCCTTAGTTGCCACCCCCCTTAGAAATGCTGTTGAAGTGGCAGTAGCCCTCGTGGAATGAGGCCTAATCCCAGCTGGAATCTCCTTGCCATGATGGGAATAACAGAATGCAATGCAAAACCCAATCCACTTAGATATAGTTTGTTTTGACACAGGCTTGCCCTGGGAACTCAAAGCAAAAGAAACAAACAACTGCTGAGACTGCCTAAAATCCCTAGTCCTGCTTAAATAATAACGCAACTGCCTGTGTACATCTAAAGTGTGCAAAATCTTTTCCCCTTATTTTGGGGATTTGCATAAAAAGTAGGCAAATGAATAGTTTGGTTTAAAGCCACACTAGAAACCACCTTAGGCATAAATGAAGGATTAGTACGTAATGATACCCTATCCTTATGAAAAATCAAAAAGGCTCAACCGCCATAAGGGCCTGCAATTCAGAAACCCTTCTTGCAGAAGTAATGGCCAACAAAAAAGCAGTCTTCCATGACAAGTATTTCAATTCAGCAGTAGCTGAGGCTCAAAAGGTTGTAGAGTAAGTTTCTCCAACACAAAATTGAGGTCCCAAGCAGGAGTAGGAGCTCTATGGGGGTCTTATATTCTTTGCCCCTCTAAGAAATTGCTTGAACAAAGGATGAGAAAACAATGGTGGGTCACAATCATAGTGAGCTGAAATTGCTGCAGCATGAATCTTAATGGAAGAGAAAGACAAACCTTTGTCCAATAACTCAGTAAGATATTGAAGAGCCACACTCAAATTAGGCTCAGAAACATCCAAATCCTTTGCTGCACTCCAAAATAAAAATCTCTTCCATTTTTCTGCATACACTTTACGTGTACTAGGCCTTCTGGCTTCCATAATAACATTCAAAACTTGTTGAGGAAGTTGAGACCTGCTGTGGTTCAAAACAGAATATGCCAGGCTGTTAGATGAAGAGAGTGAAGCTTGACATTGAGGAGATGACCGTCCCTCTGAGACAAAAGGTGTGGAATTAAAGGTAAAGGCCATGGAGGCTTCCTTACCAGATTCCTCAGTAATGGGTACCAGTGTTGCCGAGGCCAATCTGGAGCTATCAAAATCATCATTGGCTTGTCTTGTCTGACCTTTAGGAGTACCTTTGGGAGGAGAGGCAGAGGTGGAAAGGCATACCCATGAAGATTTTCCCAACTGAACGAAAGAGCATCCACTTTCCAAGCTGTGTGATGAAACCTTTTCGTGCAAAACTTTGGCAGCTGGTGGTTTAGTGGAGAAGTTTAACAGATCTATGTCTGGAGTTCCCCAGGACACTGTCAATTGTCGAAATACATGAAGATCCAGTTTCCACTCGTGGGGATCCATGATTTGCCTGCTTAACACATCTGCTAAGGAGTTCTGTGCTCCTGGCAGAAACCTTGCCTGTAGATTTAGCTGCAAGCTGAGCAGTCTCCCACAAAATCATTGCTTGCCTGCATAGAGGATAAGAATGTGTTCCCCCTTGCTTGTTGATGTACCACATGACAGTAGTGTTGTCTGTTAGAATCAACACCTGCCCTGGAAGAAGAAACTCCTTGAAAGCCATTAATGCAAACTGGACTGCTAACATCTCCTTCATGTTGATATGTAGATGCTGTAGTCTGGCAGGCCACTTGTCTTGTATCCACTTTCCATTCAGATGAGCTCCCAAGCTATGTCTGAGGCATCTGTCGTTAGAATCTGACTCGCCTCTGGCCGGGTCACAGAGAGTCCCTTGTTTAGGTGACATTCCTGAGCCCACCACAAAAATTCCTTTTGAATGCAAGGTATTATTGGAATGACAGTGTCCAAATCCTGGCAGTGCTGTGTCCATACATTTTTAGATACCATTGCAGCTTCCTCATATGCAGTTTGGCATTGGGAAGCACCAGAATACAAGATGCCATGAACCCTAATGCTTGAAGGACTGTCCTTGCAGTCAGCACGGACTGATGAGATAGTTGATGGAAGTAAAGGGATAGACTCTTTTGTTTGTCCGGGTTAAAAGGCCATCTGGACTGCTGTATTCAGTCTCACACCCAGAAAGCACATGTCTTGAGAGGGTACTAGACTGGACTTTATTTCGTTCACAGAATACCCCAGGCATCTTAGCACTGCTATCACATATTCCAGATGCTGAAGAAGCTCGTCCTTTTCTTGAGCCAGAATCAGACAGTCGCCCAAGTAAGGATAGATTTGTATTCCTTTTAGCCTGAAAAGCTACAACTGGAGCCAGAACTTTTGTGAATACTCTGGGCAGTAGATAAGCCAAAGGGCAATGCAGAGAACTGATAATGTGAATTTCCAGCTCGGAAACGCAGATACTTCCTGCAACTGAGTCCGATAGGCACATGAAGGTAAGCCTCCTTGAGATCTAAAGTTACCATCCAGTGATCTTTGCCCAGCAGAGGTAAAAGCTGTTGTAACGTCAACATTTTGAACTTGGGAATGTCCAAATAAGTGTTGAGGATAGACAAATCCAAAATTGGTCTCCACGTGTTTCCCTTTTTTGGTACTAGGAACAGGCGAGAATAAAATCCTAGGCCCCTTTCTGGCACAGGAACCGGCTGAATGGCCCCTATCTGGAGCAATAGAGAGATTTGCTTGTGAGCCTCTTTTCTTTGTATAGGAGGAATGTCTGGCATGCCTTTGAATGGAGGCAAGGTATGGAAATAAAACCTGTAACCGTGGTGAACGATATCCAATACCCATCTGTCTTGGGTAATAACACTCCAATTTTCTTTGAAAAGTGCCAGCCTTCCTCCCAAAGGTGCTGCCAGACGAAGGCTCTGGCAGTTGAAAAGGCAAGTCATTGGGTCTGCTTACGAAAGACTGACCCCTGCCCTCACCAGAAGACTGGGCAGGCGAACTGCCTGTTCTAGGCCTAAAAGAACCTTGAGCTCTGCCCCTACCACGTCTATATCTACCCCTAGACTGAGAATCATAAGAAGGATAAGTCCACCCCTTAGTAGGCCAATTTCTACTAAACTTTGGAGGCTGAACCTGCAAAAAATCTTTAACAGTCTGCATAGACTTAGCCTTGTCCTCCATTTTCTTTAAAACTGTTTCCACAGGCGCACCAAACAACACATCAGATTGTAAAGGAGCATCTAAAATCCTTGTCTTTACATGTTCAGCTAAATTCTGATCCCTCAGCCAGGCGTGCCTGCGAAGAACAGAACCAGTGGCTGCCACCCTCGAAGAGGCCTGTACAGCATCAAAACCACATTGCAAGGAATGCTTACCCACCTGTTCAGAAACATGAACCAAATCCTGCAACTCTTTACACTCAATACCTTCCGCCAGAGCATCTACCTTAGACTTCAATTGTGAAAGGAGATAATTTTGGTATTTCAACATGTGAAACTGGCAATTCAAAGCCCTCATGGCTAAAGTGGAAGAAGTATACACCTTTTTCCCCCATCTATCCAAAGCCCATGCCTCTTTATCAGAAGGAACAGGATTTTTAACAACAGAAGCCTTAACCCCTTTAGGGCCCTGAGAAACAGTTTCTGGGTCTGCCCTAGGACTCTTAAAAAGATACTTATGAGCTTCAGGCACTCTATAATACCTGTCCGGTTTAACTGGGGCAGGAGGCAAAGAATCAGGGTTCAGGAAGCCTCTGCAAAACATCCTCTACCACATCCAGAACAGGAGGAATAGCTAAAGGCCTATGCTGGGTAGAAACAAAAATTCCTAAGCCTTTTCCTAGAATCAGAGAAATCTTGACCTTCCCATTTAAAAGCTCCCTCATGGAATGAAGAGTCTCTGAAAATAAAAATCCTCAGGAGGAGAAGCCGAAGGTGTAGAGTCATCTACATCAGAATCAGAATAAGGAGGATACTCCTGCAAGTCTTCAGTCAAGACTCAGAAGCCTCCGAACACTGCTCAAAACTCTCAAGCTCAGGTTCCACCCTAGGCCTCTTATCAGGGGGGGTAAAGAACCTCTAATCATAGTAATCAAATCTTCTGCCATTTTAAGCATATGTTTCTTAGGCAGAGACCCTGAAGAACTAGGGAGACCCCACTGAAGTTAACCCTGGCCGGCCTCTAGAAGGAGCCTTGGAAACAGAAGGGGAGGGCCTAACCACCTTAGGAAGGGAGGGAGAACAGCTACCTGGGAAGCCCCTTCAGCCTGGCCTACCTCCTGAGAGGACACATCTTGTAACAGTAAAGTCTCTCCCTGAGAATCCAAAGGAACTTCTGGTAGAACCACCGTCTCCACCGAGCCCTCTAAAGAACCGACGTCCGGGACAGACGGTTCTTCTACCCTAGGCTTCGCTGCTTTGTCTTTGCGCTTTTTAGTCGAAGCGGGCGTCGGAGCATCCGACGGCATGTTGTAATTACAACGCTTCCCAAAAACTAACCTGGCACAATCTAATCTTCTCTTAATAGTGCGTTTGTTAAATCTAGCACAAGAGCGACAGCCAACAACGTCGTGCTCAGGCCCTAAGCAAGGTATACACAATGTATGGTAATCTCTATGAGGTATCTGTTTCCCACAAGAAATACAGTTATTCACTTTTTCTGACATCCGGTTAAATACTGAGGCAAGAAAAACCAAAATATTCCCAACGGGTACTTAGCCAACTTTGATTCGGTCTGAAACTCCGACTTCAGAAAATTTCAGAACGCCAACCTGCACTCGCAATACTGCTTCTGCATCGGACCATGCGGCAAAAAAGACTGAGGATATGACGTCGGTCATGCGCATTTGTACCCTGACGTCCTGATGTCAGACAAATGCGCCTTGACCGACGTCAGCCTTATACTTTGGTATTCGGGCCGACTGGGACAGCGGACTACCCAAGTGTTAGGACTGCAGCAATGTGAGATGAAGAACATCGTAGATATTTCCTGCATGACTCCCTTACAGGTATGTGCAGATAGGTTTCTTTTAAGTCTAGGATGACTAACCAGACATCCAAGTATAGCATAGGTAGAAGCTGTTGCAAGGTAAGCATTTTGAATTTTGGTACCACCAGGAAGGTGTTGAGAATTGAAAGATCCAGGATTGGGCACCGAGAGCCCTCTTTTCTGGGTACCAGGAAAAGTCTGGAATAGAATCCTTGACCTATCTGTTCTGCCAGAACCGGTTGAATAGCCTTGATAGAGTGCAGGGATAGGACTTGGTTTTGTGCCTCTGCCCACTGGTTTGGAGGAAGGTCTGGGAACCATTTTGAGGATGGCAGAGTGGAAGTAAAATTTGTACCCCTGGGATACAATGCTGAGGACTTATCGGTTTTTGGTGATGGACATCCAGTTTTTTGCACAAAGGCCAAGTTTTCCTCCTAGGGACACAAACAGTTGGGTGAGTTCTTTCCGTAAGGAGGTGGCTTAGCACTCCTTGCTTTGGGGGTGGGGGCACTCCATTGCTTAGATCTCTTCATACCCCAAGAATGTAGTCTGGGTGGTCCGTTTCCCCTGGGTCTAGTTTGAGATGGCCTGGTGAGGGCTTGAAAGGTCCAGTGTTTTGAAGGATAATGCATACTCAATCTAGGAGGCTATACTTGTAAGAATTATTTAACTGTCTGCACAGATTTAGCTTTTTCTTCAATCTTTTTAAGAACCTCTTCTGCTCTGGTGCCAAACAGATTGGCCTTGTTCAAAGGTGTGTCTAATAGCTTTGATTTGACATGGTCTGGCAAGGTCTGCTCCTTAAGCCAAGCATGCCTTCTCAGTACAGAACCAGTGACTGCTGCCCTGCAAGATGCTTGTAGGGCGTCAAAGCCACACTGCAATGTATGCTTGCTGACTTGGCTTGCAGAATGCATACGCTCCTGAAATTCTTTATTTTCTGCACAGTCTGTAAAGGTTGCTACTTTTTGCTTAATAAGTTCCATAATATGTTGCTGATATTTCAACATGTGAAACTGGCAATTCAAAGCCCTAATGGCGAGAGTTGCAGATGTATACACTTTCTTACCCCATCTGTCTAAAGCTCTGGAATCCCTGTCCGAAGGGGTGAGATTCTTAGCTATAGTTGCCTTGATACCTTTATCGTTGGGTCAGCAGTAGGATTTTTGAAAAGAAATTTCTGAGAGTCAGGTACTCTGTAGTACCTGTCTGGTTTCCTAGGAGCAGGGGATAAAGTATCAGGAGTAAGACTGGATTCCATAAAGATCATCAACAACTTCTAGGACTGCGGGTATTGCTCAAGGCCTATGTTGTGGCAAATTTAGAAATTCTCTGAGTCTCTTTTTGGAGTGAGGATAGTCTTGGCATTCCCAGTGGAAATGCTCTCTTAAAGTATGTAAATTTCACCAAAAAAAAAAAAAGTCCTCTGGAGGAGAGGCAGAGGGAATGGATTCCACTGCATCTGAATCCTCGTAAGCAGATAAGGGCATGTCTTCAAAATCAAATACCTCAGAGTCGGACTCTTGGTCTGTTGAAGCTGCTGGGGACTGGTCTCTTTTTCCTCTTAGCAGGGGAAGGCTGACTTCCCCTAATCAGCATAATAAGGTCTTCTGCCATTCTAAGCATTCAATGTTGTGGCAAGAGAGCAAATGCATGTGCTTTGGTCTTTTCTAGGCATAGCGCATACTCGTGACCTTAGAAACGTGGTAGTTTTAGACAGAACTAAAGTCGTTTGTTTGTGTTGAACATCGGTAGAGCAAAGGACTTCTTCAGAAGCACCCGGTGCCTGCTCGGCGGCTTTGGACCCATCCAAGGTAGACACATCCGCAGGTTCCATAGTCGAAGAGTCTCATGGCATACCGGACTCTGAACGGGTCTTGGTAGTGACCTGTGAATCTATTGAAGCGGGCATCAGGGGCTGTGAAAGCACCTCACTGGGTACCGGCAAACTCGTCATCGGCAGCTTTGTACCTGTGCAGTCAGTCTCTGTCTTTATCCTTACGTTTTTTTTCTGAATATCGATAGTCAGATGGCTTACCGAAGCCATTTCAGAATACGGGGATAGACAACGAAAGTATTTAGCAACAATAAGGTCCCGACGATGAATGGTTCGGGCTTTGAACAAGCCACAAAACCAACGGTGAGGTACGTCGTGGTCTGGGCCTAAACAGGTGAAGCAGTAAGAATGAAAATCTCGGTGTAGTACTTCCTTTCCACAGGCAAGACAATTGTTAACTTTTTCTGACATTGGTTAGAGCAAGAAAAAAGGATCCCAACGGGGTACTTAGCTTTAGAAGACTTCAGGATGACTCAATTCGTAAACGAAAACTCAGGTAGCGGCCAACCAGCACTCGTGCGAACACCTTCTGCTACGGGCTCCTCGGCAAGAAAGACTGATGTAATGGTGTCAGCTGCCTGTTTTTATACCCCTGACGTCAGTCCTGGAGCGACAACTTCCGACGCAGAAATACTAAATCTCTGGTATTTGGGCCGACTGAGGGCTACCTGCAGGCAGATAACCCAAGTGGGATAACTGCAACAGTGAAACATTAAGAACATCAATGCATTCAAAAATGACTTCAACCAACTCGATCCATCTAGGGTTTAAGCTCTAGTCCTATACTCTACTGATTATAGACTCCTACGTAAAGACCCAGGTCTTGCACTCAGCACCATCGATGACCCAGTTCTCCATATCTTGCACCTCCATGAACACTCAAACTAAGGATTTAAACCACCACCTACATATTTTACTGTCATTTGCTTATGTGAATAAAACATTGGAAATACAAACATATCAACTAAGATCTGCCCTCTCTCTGAACTTTTTTTTTTATCTGTAAAACACTGACCCCCTCTCATTTTTCAAGATGAACTTTAATAAACGGGGTATGTAAATGAAAATACATACCTATTTTGCCCTTCTGGAAGTGTGAAGTACATTGTTACAGTGAGTATTGGTAAAGTGTAAATGGATTACAGGCTAGCATGCTAATTGCTACGATCTTCTCTCTCTACACTCATACATGTGATTTACAAACAACTTCCACCTTATCTGTCACTGTCAGACATTTACATAATACTAGGTACCACTGTGGACAGTACCATCTTGCCATAACTTTTGTTTTAGTAGACGCCAACATGTATATCCTCTTGTTAGCAACCTGCCCCTTAAGCCACGCTAGGTTATTTATCCCAACACTCCTGTGGTAAGCTGAACTTTTCAGGCATCCTATATTATTGAGTATATCAAAGTTTAATATTACATATGACATGAATAAATCAATTAAGTATACAAAATTTGTTACTATTACCAATTAGCTCCATGGTGTCTGGCATCATTAATACATAAGCTTTTATGCCTTGGAGGCACTAACTAAAAGCATTACCTAACTTGACATTATCACTGACAATAAGTGCTCTGAGTTGGTAAATAAATATCCAGATTGCAATGGCTTCTGCCATTTCCATTTTTCATTAACTTGTTTTCAACATACCTACCCCGCAATAATCAGCTAGACTTCTCATTAAAACAAACCAAATGATTATATTTCCTTTCTAATTTGGAGACTCAAACTACATTATCTGATGCTTCAAACAGCACACTTGCCTAGAATAACCTTTCTGAATAAGCAGTGGTTTCTGACTGTCAATATTTGCACAGACTTAAATGCAAACTATTACACTACAACAACTCTGGTGAAACAAAACTGCCTTGCTCCAAAACAATATGTGGCAATTTTGATACAAAGTGAAAATCAAATACTTTTTTTTTTAACAGACACTGGAGACTGTCTTCTTACTTACTGCAGTGGGAAACGTCTTGATTCATTTACGTTCTCACAAGAAATAGTGTGTCCAAGAACCTGTGTGCCATTTGCAAGTGAAAAACAAAGAAATCAAAGCAATAGAAAGTTTTTGCTAACTTCAAAGTAAGACTCCCTCCTTAGTTCCAAGTTACACTTCTGTGAATAAAAAGGCACCAATCAATCAGTACGGTCCTCGGACACCTGTAAGTTAGTCTATAAACTTAACTTTAAAAACTTTCTTTAATTATAGGACTACTCACCCATTCTGCAGACTTACCCACACTGGAGCATGGGGCTCTCCAGACCTAAGATATTCGGCGCAACTCTTTCCTTTGATAACACTCAAG
This sequence comes from Protopterus annectens, assembly GCF_019279795.1. Taxonomy (NCBI): domain Eukaryota; kingdom Metazoa; phylum Chordata; order Ceratodontiformes; family Protopteridae; genus Protopterus; species Protopterus annectens. Next base: position 32,367,376 of record NC_056737.1, read on the forward strand.
TTTCCCCATCCTGTGGTGAGATGCTAATACAACCAGCACATAACATCTAGCATACAACATTATTTACATAGTGGATTTTAGCTCTTACTATACTACTGTATTACTACTTTGTTTCGTCAATTGTTTATCTGATTTTGGGGGAATTCCTGTGCATATGGGACAGGACTTTTACCAGACAAGCCGTGCAAAAGCTGAGGACTGCTTGCCCACTCTAGAGGCTCAGAGCTGGAATTATTTCACTGCTCACTATTAGTTTTTTGTGGGCTGTTCATCTTAGGGGACTAACCCCACTTCACTGTGCAACTGTAACTTTGTTTCCACTCAGTCTACACCCCACTGTAATTCCCATTATCCCCATATAATTTCCTTCATAGTTAGCCATCTGACATTTTCCACAAGCCCTCCTTCTACCACCAACACATGCCTACTATCTCTCTTCGACCAAAATACTCAACACTGCTACAGCAGCATTCAAATTATATCCTCACTACAACTCATCTTACCTCACTCCAGTGTCTCTTACACTCCATCTCCCATAAAACATTGCCCTCTTAAGCCTCCATCTCAAAATTCCAAATTACAACCGTTTACAAGACACAACTCCCTATAAATCTCTACACTGCAGACAGTTTCTAGTCTTTGTATAATAATGGCATCATACTTAATTACCTTCTAAAATTGCCCCTACTTCACTTCCTTCCCATACCTATTATGCCTCACTTCCCCCAATTCAACACCAGCTTTACTGCAGATAAACTCTAATGCCAACATAGACATGTACACACAAATACGTACACCCGTGATATCTCACTAAATTGGGTACAAGCAGGCAAACTAGGTGGCAGCTAGATTCCACACTGTCAATCACTTAAACCTTGTACAGTAAAGAGGTCAGCTAGCATTTTAACTACATTTCAAACAGACTAGATGGCAAATGGGTTCCCAACCTCTACTCCCTTAACACATGCTCTCTTAATAATATACATAATTGATCACATGGCTGTTAGGTACTCACCTCTATGACATGCAGCCTGGGTAGCAGCTGGTCTCTAACCTCTCACTCCCCAAATAACTCTCCAACAGACTACATAGCAGTTAGGCTCCTACCTGAACACTCAGTCAATGTAGCTGGGAGCTAGGCTCCAATCCCTCAGTTCCTTAAGGCTTGCTTTCTTCTCTCACATTTTCTAGATATCTCGATATTCAGTCAGTCCAAGTGTCAGAATTCTACTCCTCGTACAACTGACCAGCATCTAACAGCCTAGATGGCAGTGAACTCCAACCAGTCACTCCATTAATGTCCCAACAACGTAGGTGGTAGCCGTGTTCCTTCTCAACTATTCAACTCCATTAGCATTCATGTTCTGAACACATTCTTCCTTTTCTCTTGACAGAAACCATACTTCTCCGACACAATCTCTAAATACTTTCCTTTCTATTATACTTTTTTATTCTTGTGAACTTTCCCATTAGCCACACTATGGCTAAATCTCAGTAACACAGACAGATAAGCACTGTTAGTGAGCCCAAGTTATTATGGACAGAAATTAAAAATCTAACAGTAAGATTCAGCACCTTCACACTGATGACACCAGTGTAACTTTTGCTGATGACTACAAGTCATTCCTCTCCTCCTCAACTGCATACGTAGTATAGATACTTCATTCCCTTAGCACACAACACTTAAACAGCAGCTGCAACCTTTAGTACTACCCATTAGAAGGCCATGTTGCAACTTTCTACTTCACAGAAGTCTCAGTAAAAAAAAAAAAAAAAAAAAAAAAAAAAAAAGCCTAAGTACAAAATCTAAATTCATTTCCTTCGAAAAATCAGCAGAACATATTGCCAAACCATTCACCCTCATCTTCAACCTCTTCCTTACTTCCAAAATTGTATCCACTGCAAAAAAAAAAATCGTTGACAAACTCCTTTACGAGCAATTATTTAAACACAACAGTTATGGCCCCTTATCCAAATCACCAACACGGTTTCATAATGCCTTTACCACAATCACAGTTTACTTTCAGCAACAAACAACATGTACTGCAACAAACAGTATGTACTGCATTACAAACAGGGGCTATCCACAGCCATCAGGTGTGAAAGTGAATTACAAAAACCACTGCAATCTAATTTCTCTAAACTATGCCAATAGTACATAAACTTCAGAATTGGGGGGGGGGGGGTTAGAACTTATTACCAAACTATTCACCCTTATCTTCAACCTCACCCTTACTTCTGAAATTGTACACATTCAGACCACAAACTGAAGGTGTGAAAACTAAAGGAGGTGGTGTAGCAATATTCAGTACTTTTCCGTTAACCCCCTACCACGTCTTCACGCTGCTGGAGCTGCAGTATTTTGCCAGAATGTACTCATTCATTCAGGACTGACAAATGTTTAATGTTAAAAGAAGTACACAGATAAACATCTCTGTAAATACAGGAAGTTCATCTTTAATCAGCAATGAAAATCTTCCAGTTACACTGTAAAGGGGATACTACTAACCAGGTAAGAACTAGCTGTACAAATAGGGGGTTAGCACAACTACTCATAAAAAGGAAGCACAAGTAGAAATTTTTTTTACATGTCAACTAGTTTGGTATGTACTTGTCACACAGAAATTGAAAAACCAGCAAAATAGAAACTGAAACAGCAAAACAGAGCAGAGCGAAGACGTGGTAGGGGTTTAACGGAAAAGTACCCAATATTCATTAAAGATAAAACATCTCCAGATTGGTTATACAGTATTATCCCTTGGAGATGCTTCAGGTGGAATTAAATGTTGGTAGACATATTCAAGTCATTGCCAGCTACCTCCATGAATCAGGACACCCACTCTGCTTATTTGGATCTACTTGAGTCTACAAAACACATCCAAACACTGTGGTTTTGGGTGACTAACTACCCATCCATTGGCTGGGTAAACTACTCGTGCTCAAACTCACTTGACCAAAGGTTCCTCGACTTCGTTAACTCCAATGTCCTGGACGAGCTAGTTGACACCCCCACAATAGGTGGCAACATCCTGGACCTGGTGCTTACCAATATGGGGGACCACTGTGGAACCCCCACTGTGAGGTCTTCCCTGATGAGATTTGACCACAAATGAGTCTCAAAGTAACCATCACACTTGATCCTTTCCAGTAACAACTAAACTAAATCACTTCTCCAAAGCAGATTATAACCTCTTACAGGATGGTATTAACAGCTTCACTGCACCTCCCCCCTCGGATGGAACTGGCAACTATGCAGAGTTCCACACAAACACGGTATAACTGCATTGACTCTGTCGTACCAGACAGGACCAAAACAAGCTCCTCAAGGAAGACCAAACCTGCCTGGTGGACAACTGCCATTAAGAGGCTTTAGAATGGCTTTACAAATAAGAGGAAGAAATTGATGTCTAAGAGTAAGAGGGAGCAAGCCCTAAATTGGAAACGCTCCCTCCTCAGTTTAAACAAGCAAATAAGACTTCTTGTGTAGTCCTCCAAAGCAAACTATGAATCCAAATTAGCTTCCTCAACAAGGGACAACCACAATGCATTGTTTAGTTACATCAGTAACCTAAAATGAAAGGCCCAGACTTGTGCCTAACTGGTAGTTAATGATACTACATATACTGAGCTTGTGGACATAAATAATCTGTTGGATGACATGTTCTGTGAAAAATTCACTCCAGTCTCCACCACACATACCCCATGACATCCCTACCACCTCTGTCCCCTACCTTGAATCTCTAAAGAGCACATCGTAAACACCATCTCCAAGGTCAAAACCACAACATCTATGGGACCTGATAACATCCCAGTCTGCGTCCTACATGGGCTCCAACAAGAATTAGCAACACCATTGGGTACTCTTTTCAATCACAGTCTAAGCACCGGCTTCATCCCTGCTGAATGGAAGACCACCACTGTTGCTTCCTTGCACAAAGATGGTGATTCCACTGACCCCAGGAACTATATACCTATTAGCCTTAGTAGCTTTCTCTAAAAGGCCATGGAGCAAATTATTCATTGACCTTATCAACAAATACATAGGTAATCTCCAAACACTTGATGCTACTCAGTTTGGATTTGTCAAAGGGAAATCATGCCTGTTAAACTTGGTGGACTTCTCTGAGAGTCAACAAGGCCCTAGACAATGGGAAATTTGTGCATACAGCCTTCCTAGACTTAGCCAAGGCTTTTGACACTGTCTCCCACTCAAGCATCATTAACAAATTCACCCAGCTAAGTATCAACCCTTAGATCATTAGATAGGTCACTTACTGGCTCAACTGATAGAACCCATATAGTCAAAATAGAGAAATCCACCTCCAACAGCAGACATGTAAGCAGTGGTGTTCCACGGGGATCAGTCCTGGGACCTCTACTATCTATTTCTCTGAAGTACAAGCATAAACTAAAGGTCTGTGGCTGACAAAGTCTGCTGATGACTGCAAACTGGGAGCAGTCACAGAATCTCGAAATGATGTGAACATCCTACAAGGGGGTCTTACACTAAAAAATGGTGCCAAAGTCATGGCCTTAAACTCGATGCAAAAAAATGTATCATCATCCCTTTTGGTAAGAGCACTGCCCCTGCTAAATACCACATCAAGAGCAACACCCTAAGTACACATTCAGTGGTGAGAAAGCTGTGCACACAGGCTGACAGCAACCTTACCTTTGATCACCATGTCTCCACAGTGGTAAGAAGGGCATTCTATATTGGTCATTTCATACATAAGGGCATTACTATAACCTCCCGGTACTCTTCCCTCATCAGGCCAATAAAGGAGTACAATGCCCTTTTTGGTATGTAAATTTCCAAGCACCTGCAACAACTGGAGAGACCACAAAGGTTATTCACAAGGAAAAATCAAGGTCTTCAGCATCTATCCTATGTGGATCGCCGAAAATCACTGTCATTTTATTCTGTTTTATACAAACTACTCAGAAGCAATCTCTGCCTTGCATATAAAGTAATCTCTGACCTTGCTTTACTGGAAATGCTGCATATACACAAGTCAAATGGTACACAGGTTACTCACCCTAAAGAACATAACCTGGTATGTGACATTAACAGAACCTGCTGAAGGGACAGATTGGTCTTCCAGAAGTTACCACACTTTTGGAACAGACCCCAACTTCATGTCAAACACAGCAACTCCTTGGCCCTCTTCAAACGCAATCTGGACGATCAGATGGGTAACTGTAAATTCACCCTGGGGGTTCCACCAGCAGTCCCTCTTGGACGGGCCAATAGGTGCTGATCGTGGAAATAAGGTTAGAACTTGACTAGGCTTGTAAGGGCCATAGGGCCATTAGCCTAGTAACTTTCTATGATCCTAAATGATGCTACTCACTTCTTCTCGGGGTGTCATTTGTACTACAGCTCTTGCTCATGGATACACAAGGTAATAATACTCCTAATATCTCCGAACATAAATAGACACTGCACTAGACATCTCAATTAATTTTTCTAATCAAATAGCATCACAAATGAAACTCTTTTCACAACTCAAACTTATTTCTCCCAACTTCTGTCTCCAGCAGCTAAGACTGCTTTAGTCAGAAATGGCTTACTTCCGGAACTTAAGTACTGTTTACCCTTAATAACTCGACACTCTCATTACAGCACTCGAAGGATTCAAGTTGCTAAAAATAAGATTTTCAGATATGCATTATTAGAAAATTTTCATACCTACCACTGTGACCTCATTAAGGTACATCGCTGGCTACCAGTTAAAGAGGACACCATTTAACTTCAGCTGCCTTTACTTCAAAATTATAAAACTAGAATACTGCTAACGTCTATGAACCAAACTCCCCTTGAGGGAACAGCCTTACCAAAGATAACAGCATCATATTAATTTAGCCTAGATTCAAAACCACAATAGGTGAAAAAGCCTTCTCACACCTACGGCCTGCTGTATGGAATTATCTACACAGTTTATGCTCACTTGGGCCTCATGCAGCACTGCCGTGCAATTGTGCACCATAGCCAGACAGATAATTTCAACAATTTTTCCCCTAGATGCAGCTATAGTACATTAGTGTAGCCCTCATCTTTAGTAGATGTCTGGTCTAAGAAGTACTGCTAGTGAGCTGTGACCTACTAAACCACCAGCCAAAAACCCCATCAGAAAAGTACAGTTGTGTACCTACCATAAATGTAGATGTTAAGAGTGTATTCACTGTTGCAGTCATTACTCTTGGGTTTTCCTGCTGGCAGGCTACCCGCAGTTGGCCTGAATTCCAAAGTCTAGGTCCGGCATCGGTTGCTGTTGCCTCTTCCCTGAAGTCAGTGTGCCAGGGGTATAAAAGATGCAGCCGATGCCATTTTCTTCTTGCCCCAGATGTCAGGTGCCCCCAAAATGGTAGGCTAAAAAATTATGCCAATAATTATGCACACAGTAAAATAAACATTTCCTTCATCTACAAGCAAATACACCACATAGGTTGTATAAACAAAGAATCGGTAACACACTGGTAACCGTCTGGTGTGCTTCTGTCTGGATCCGTTTGCCTTACTTCACATAGGTTGTATAAGATAGAGAAGTATAGGCAAGTCCCAGCAAAGAAAAGGGGGATGGTGGGTGGGTAACCTGGACAGCAACAGTGAATACACTCTAACATCTACATTTATGGTAGGTACACAACTGTACTATGTTCATTGTGTTTCACTGTTGCAGTCATTACTCTTGGGTTGAATCCCAAAGCTGAGGTTGGGTGGCTGCGCCTAAATAGAATTAGGAGAGGCTATAAGGCCCTGCAGAACTGCAGTGGCAAAGCCTGCTCTGGATTTAGAGTAGAGAGGTAAATGGTAGTGCTTTGTAAAAGTGTGCACTGAACTCCAAGTTGCAGCCTCTAAAATGTCTTTGGTTGGTACTCCTCTGAGAAAGGCTACTGAAGTGGCTGCTGCCCTGGTAGAATGAGGCCTAATGCCCTTGGGCACTGTTTGCCATGTTGTGAGTAGCAGAAACTAATGCAGTGGCCTATCCATTTTGAAATAGTCTGTTTTGAGATAGGCTTTCCTTGAGATCCTGCAGCATATGCCACTAAAAGTTGCCAGTTTTTCCTGAAAGCTTTAGTTCTGTCCAAGTAGAAGCGTAGTTGTCTGTGTATGTCCAAAGAATGCAGAAGTCTCTCACCCTTATTCTGTGGGTTTGGATAAAAGGTAGACAAATGAATGGTTTGGTTAAGGGCTACACTGGACACTACCTTAGGCATAAATGTTGGGTTCGTCCTTAAAGAAACTACAGTATCTGGATGGAAAATTATGAAAGGTTCCACAGCCATGAGTGCCTGTAACTCTGAAACTCGTCTTGCAGAGGTTATTGCTAGGAGCAAAGCTGTTTTCCAAGATAAAAACTTTATATCAGCTGTATTGGCTGGCTCAAAAGGCGGCAGTGTGAGTTTTTCCAAGACATAATTGAGGTCCCATGCAGGTATTGAGGCTCTCCTTGGAGGTCTTATGTTTTTGGCCCCTCTGAGGTACTGCCTTAGCAATGGATGAGAAAAAATAGGAGGTTCCATATTGTAATGAGCTGAAATGGCAGAGGCATGAATTTTAATTGATGAAAAGGATAGTCCTTTGTCCAGCATCTCAGTTAGGTATTGCAAAATCTGAATAATATTTGGTACAGATGTGTCAATTCCTTGTGCCTGGTTCCAAGCAAAGAATCTTTTCCATTTTTCTGCATAAGATTTTCTGGTACTGGGCCTCCTGGCCTCCAAAATAACATCCATCACTGCTTTAGAGAGAGGTGTGTTTCGAATGGTTACATTATCCGCCATGCTGCCAGATTTAGGGTACTGAGTTGGCTGTGCAGAATCAAACTGTTTTGCAGGGTCAGTAAGTGAGGAATTAGAGGCAATGTCCAGGCTGGACCTTGAGACAAACTTTTTAGGATTGGGCACCAGTGCTGGCGTGGCCAGTCTGGGGCAATCAGAATCATTCTCGACTTCTCTTGTCTGACCTTTAGGAGTACCTTGGGGAGGACAGGTAGAGGAGGAAAGGCATATACTGTTAGACTTTTCCAGCTGAATGACAGAACAACCACTTTACATGCTTGCTTGTGATAAGTCATTGTGCAAAATTTCTGTAGTTGGCAGTTGTGAGGGGAGGCAAATAGATCTATGTCTGGGCACCCCCATTCCTTTGTTATCAGTGCTGAAGACTTGTGGATCCAGTTTCCACTTGTGGGGATCCGTGTGGTTTCTGCTTAGTTTGTTTGCCAAAGTGTTGTTCTTTCCTGGCAGGAATTGTGCTTGCAGGTGTACTTGATAAGTCAATGCTGTGTCCCACAAAGTCATGGCGTGTCTGCAGAGGGGGTAGGAATGTGTGCATGTCTCTTGAGGGGGTACTATTTTGATTTATTTTCGTTTACTGTGTACCCTAGGCAAATTAATAATCTTTTTTCGAACGCCAGATGCTTTAGTAGAGTGTCCTTGTTCTCTACTTGTATAAGGCAGTCGTCCAAGTAAGGATATATCTGAATTCCTTTGTCTGCAAAATGTAATTACTGGTGCCTGGTATTTTGTGAAGACCCTGGGCGCAGTAGATAAGCCAAAGGGCAGTGCAGAGAATTGGTAGTGCATTGAGCCAGCTATGAATCTGAGGTATCTTCTGCAAGATTGTCTGATTGGGATATGCAGGTATGCCTCTTTTAGGTCCAAAGTTACAAGCCAAGCCTTCTTGCCCAGCATGGGCAGAAGCTGCTGCAGAGTTAACATTTTGAATTTTGGAACGTCCAGAAATGTATTTAGAATAGACAGGTCCAGTATTGGTCTCCGGGATTTGTCCTTTCTGGGTACCAAGAAAAGTCTTGAGTAAAATATCCTTGTCCCTGCTCTTGCTGTGGTACTTGCTGAATGGCCCTCATGTTCATAAGGGACGAAACTTGTTTTTGTGCCTCTGCCCATTGATTGTGTGGCAGGTCTGGCATACCTTTTGCCTTTGGCAGGGTGTGAAAGTGGAACCTGTAGCCCTGGGACACTATATTCAATACCCATTTGTCCTGGGTGATCATGTGCCAATTTTGAGAGAAAAGTGCTAGTTTTCCCCCTAAGGGGGCTGCAAGAAAATAAGTGCTTGGTGCTGGCAGAGGCAAGTCATTGGGACCATTTCCTGTATGGCTGTGCTTTGTCTTCTCCACTTTTGGAGGTAGAAGCGCCCCACTGTTTAGGTCTGTATGAGCCCTGGGGCTGGGATCTGCCTCTGGGACGTCTGTATCTGCCTCTTTGTGGCCTGTCCGACACTGGAAAGGACCAATTCTTTATAGGCCAGTTTCTGCTAAATCTTGGTGGCTGAACCTGTAAAAAACCCTTTACTGTTTGCATAGATTTCGCTTTGTCCTCCATTTTCTTCAAAACCGGTTTTAACACCAAATAAAGTATCATGCTGTAATGGAACATCTAATAATTTTGCTTTAACATGATCAAGCAGATTTTGTTCCTTTAACCAAACATGCCTCCTAATGACAGAACCTGTAACTGCAGCCCTGCAGGAGGCCTCCAGAGAATCAAAACCACATTGCAATGTATGCTTTCCCACTTGTTCAGTTGCATGCAATAAATCCTGCATTTCCTTATTTTCTGCACAATCAGAATTGGCCAACATTTTCTGTTTTAACAGTGACATTAAGTACTGCTGATATTTAATCATATGAAATTGACAATTTAAAGCCCTCACAGTCAAAGTAGCAGAAGTGTAAACCTTTTCCCCCATCTGTCTAGTGCCCATGAACCCCTGTCAGAAGGGATAGGGTTTTTTGCAGTAGCAGCCTTAAACCCCTTTGGGACCCTGATAAATAGGTTCTGGGTCAGCAGCAGGGTTTTTACAAAATAAATATATGTGAATCTGGAACCCTGTAGTATCTGTCTGGTTTAACAGGAGCTGGAGGTAAGGAGTCTGGGGAAAGGCCGGACTCTCAAAATACATCTACAATGTCTAGCACAGGGGGAACAGCAAGAGGCCTGTGGTAAGGAAGTAAAAGGAAATCTCTAAGCCTTTTCTTTGATTCTGAGTAATCTTGGCTCTCCCAGTGGAAGTGCTCCCTCATGGTATGCAGGGTTTCCCCAAAAGTATAATCCTCAGGAGGAGAGGCTGAAGGAATGGATTCTTCAGCATCAGAATCCTCATAGGGAGGAAAAAGAGTATTCCTGTACAGAAGAGGAGTCAGAGGAAATGGAAACCTGATCTGATGAGTCATAGTCTGTCTCTTGCCTAGGCCTCTTGTCAGGAGGGGAATGGGAACCCCTGATCAAGGCAATAAGGTCTTCAGCCATTTTGAGCATCTGGTTCTTAGGCATGGAAGTTTGTCCTGGAGAATGCTGTACTTGTATCTTTGTCTTTAAAGCTGCTTTAGTCTTTGCTTTTGAAGCTGAAGTAGGCTTTACATATAGCTCTGAAAACACCCTCAGAAGCTGATGCCTGCTCAGTGGCTCCGGACACATCTGAGGGAATGATCCAGAGGCCTAGCTGGCTCCGCATGGGAGTCGTCAGCGGCCTGTGGCTCTGAGGTAGCGGGCGTCAGGGGCTACAAAAGTGCCTCACTGAGAACTGGTGAACCGGCGAATGGCTTAGAGGAAGCCTTGTCGTCGGTTTTGGATCTCGGATGCCTGTCCTTCTCTTTTTCCTTGCGTTTTTTTAGAAACTCCGGTCGTCGGCTGTTCTGACGGCATTATACAATTGAATTTTCGGCCAAAGTAATGAAAAGCAAAATCAAACCGACGCTTAGTGCATTGGTTGAATCTAGCACAAAACCGACAGCTAGCAACGTTATGATCAGGGCCTAGGCAAGGAATACAGTAAGAATGAAAATCCTTATGAGGTATTTGCTTCCCACAAGAAATACAATTGTTAACTTTTTCCGACATCGGTCTGGAGCAAGAAAAAAGTTTCCCCAACGGGGTACTTAGCTTTAATTAAGACTTCGGATCTGAAATTTGTTTGTAAAAATATCAGGAGTCAGCCGACTGGCACTTGCGAACTGCTTTTGCTCCGGGCACCACACGGCAACAAAATGGCATTGACTGCATCTTTTATATCCCTGGCACACTGACGTCAGGAAAGAGGCGACAGCACCAGACGCCGAACCTAGACTTTGGAATTCAGGCCAAATGCGGGTAGCCTGCCAGCAGGATAACCCAAGAGTAATGACTGCAACAGTGAAACACGATGAACATCACTCATCTACAGAGCATCTCTAGTTAAGTCCTGAAAGCACCCCATTTTGTGATAACAGTTCTTCAAACCTAGCATTATGGACAATTTGTTTACCCTTGTTTCTCCTGCCAGCCTTGTTGACTTGGGTCTCCTGACACAGTGTAGCAACTGGCTCATGTACACAGACAACCCTCTATTAATAAGTCCCTCTACTAATAATTCACTCTAGTACAGAGTGCGAGAGATGCATCTAGACCAAAAATCTTGAATCCCTGCTCTCAAGCACTCGAAGCAGCAATACAGAAGATGCTGTTTACTCACTCACCACTACTCATACATATAGTACACATTCAACACATAAATCAACATTTTTTTTTTAATTTGACATTTGTTGACCGGGAAAGTCCACTGGGTCAGAATAGCCCATTTTCAGTGGAGGCCCAGGGAGAAAAGCTCCAGTAACAAAAATTACTACACCAAACAAAAATTATTATATAACAGGATAAGATTTACAGTAATAAGAAACCATATAAATATAAACAGCATTTCTTAGCGATAGAGTACAATGTCATTATGCAGGGAAAATAAATGACAGTAGAACTTGCACAGTACATAAATGGATAACATGTTGAGGACATTCAATATAAGCAATCATGACGCACAGTACATTCTGTACAATATGAAGATTATATTTATGACTTGTGGAAGTTTAAGGATTAATATTAATTAATATATTTTTTAGGAGTCTCAGAAGTACAGTTGGTTTACTAGTATTTCAGTTGATCTAAAAATAGGAGTATTCTAATCAGTAAACTCACTGGTGTTGGTTTATGGTGGTATGAAGTTCTGATCACAAGGACAGATGTGATTATTAAGAAAGCGATTTTTTAGGGTGACGCTAAAGGTTTTCACAGACTCAGTTTGTGTTATGGAGGGGGATAGGGCATTCCATAGCTTTACTATGGACTAAGAGTATAAGCTTTGTCCAGCTCTCTTACTGGGTTTGTATAACCTAAGAAGCTGTTTAGTAGTAGGATGAAGATTTCAGGTTGGTATGTAGGAATGTACAACAGATTGTAGTGACGGTCAGTTATTTGGATTGCATATTAATTTATGAGCAAGAGTTGGTCGAGTGTATTGAAAGTAGTGTGGGAATTCCAACCATTTTAATTCTTTAATGGTGTGACAGTGGCGAGTGTGGTTTTGCAGTCCAGAATTAAATCTGGCAATTTTATAATAGCCAAGAAGAACGAGCCAAGACCAGCGAAACTATAATACACCTCTTTATTTCTATAACCAACTGATAATCCACTCGATAATAAGTCCAATAATACACTAATGCAAGAACAAGATTAAGCGCTTTCATCCACTGTAGCGTGGACTTCCTCAGAATCAATTTAATTAGTTAATTAGTCCATTTTAAAAATTTTTGGCGATTTAGCTGTTAGGGAGGCAAAATGGCAAATATTAACGGATGCTTCCACTAAACCAGGTTTAAATGAACATTCTTCATTAAGACCATTTCTTTTAATGTAAAGTTTTTGTGTACATTCTTCAAGTGTGTATATGTGTTTTTATATGTGTTTACTTGTGCTCATAAGGAATTCTATATACATACCGAATTTTATATTCATACCTGATTTTCAGTACTTATTTTTCACATATTTTTAATATACTTTAATATACTTTATTATAATGATCTAATACACATGTTATACCATGATTTTTATTTTTTTTTTTTTTTTTTTACACACTACATTGTGGGTTTATTGGCACCCTATACTCAAATTTTACTACATTAAGTTTTTCATATATTATAGTCTAGAAGTAATTTATTGGCAATTCCCGAATATTCATATTTCTTGCTTATATGGTTTTACATATATATATTTTAACTATATTTCTATATAGTATTTTAATATAGTATAGTTAGAATTTATTTGTTTTTGGTTACATTTCATATATTTCTTATTATACTATGCACGAATGCATTTTATATTTATATTTACATTCAGCTTAAACAACAGGCTACCAAATTTTATGCTGCTTTTTTATATGTTCTATTGCTAGGTCTTGGCTAGGGTTTAATATTATAATATTTTAATATTCTAATATTTTAACATTTTAATATTTTATATTATATTATTCATATTACATTACTTAGAAGCTGCGGATATTTCTATTTGATTTATCCTTAACTAGAGTGACAGGCTTTTATAGGCTTTGTTGATTTGCAATTTTATATATTTTAATACAGTTTTAATACATATTATGTATATCAATTTTAGCAATTATGCATTATAGATATAGTATGTTTTACGTGTTTTGTTTTCTAAGTTATAAAACAGTTTTAGAAAATGAACGTGGAATATGTCTTTAAACAACATATGAAGTTGGCGCCAAAATGTTTTAAAATGGACTAATTAACTAATTAAATTGATTCTGAGGAAGTCCACGCTACAGTGGATGAAAGCGCTTAATCTTGTTCTTGCATTAGTGTATTATTGGACTTATTATCGAGTGGATTATCAGTTGGTTATAGATATAAAGAGGTGTATTATAGCTTCGCTGGTCTTGGCTCGTTCTTCTTGGATTACTACTGAATTTTGTTTGTTTTGAACTCTTTTGCTTCTATTCAATTTTATAATAGCATAATTGTAGTTTATTGCTTAAGGATGCGTGAAGGTTGGTAAAGATGGGTGAACCATAGAGGAGTGAGAGAAGTAGATGGGAACGTGCCAGTTTTATTCTTGGGGGTTTATCCATATAGAGTTTATATTTTATCTATCGATATATATATATATATCTTACTCAGTCTTGAGTGTGTATTTTTGATTGTGTTAATGTTTTGGTTTGAATAATAGTTTATCATCTATACTGATGCCCAGAAGTTTAGCTGTTTTCAGTACTTTAATTTCCGTATTATTTTGGGAGTAGATTTTGAACTCTCATGGGGGTAGTTTGGAAGAGAATATTAGTAGTTTGGATTTTTTGGGATTAAGTAGTAATTGAGCTTTGTTTAGCCATGTTTCTATGTTTGAGAAGGTGTTTTGTGCTATTTTGAGGATATCTGTGAAGTTGCTGACCGAGGATATAACGGATGAATCGTAAGCATACTGGATGAGGGAACTATGAAGGAAGACAGTATGGAGAATATTTATAAATCATTAAAAAGTGATGGTCCAAGAATGGAGCCCCAGGGGATGCCAACGTTATTAACCAGATTGATTGTTCTGCCATCTGACGGATTGCTGTCTATCTTTCAGGTAGCTAGTAAACCAAGTAATAGTAAGTTCAGTACATCCTAATGTTTCTAATTGTTGGATTAAATTGATATGTGATACAGTGACAAGAGCTTTGTCAGCAGACCAGAGTCCAAAATTTTGTTCAGGGTATTGGTGAAAGAAAGCAAGGATGTAATAGCACTATGTGCACGGCAAAAACCATGTTGGGTTTGGGCTACAAGATTGTCTGTGAGAGGTTTTAAAAGTTGGGTATGTATACACTTCTCTAGTATTTTAGATAATGGCGAGAGAATGGAAATGGGTCAGTAGTTGGTTATATTGTTAGTATTTCCACCCTTATGCTATGGGGTTATGACAGCTTTCTTACAAATTTGAGGGACTGTGGATTCAGAGATGGATCTATAAATTAAAATACTGATGGGATAGGCTAAAGCATTTGCACCAAGTTTCAGGTATTCAGAGAGGAGGTTATCTGCAGATAGGGAGCATGGTCTAAGTTTAGAAAGCACTTTGAATATTAGAAAGGTAGGTACCAGTGTTAAGAAGAACTTCTGGAATCTCCTGAGTATTGCTAGTGTTGTCTTTGTGAAGTTTGGGATGAAAGTTGGAATTCTCATCAATAGAGCTTGAATTATTTGTCAAATTGTTAGGGGGGGGGGATTGCTTGATATTGGTGAGGGTCTGTTGACAAGTTTGAGAATGGTGTCTATAAAGTGGGTATTAAATATGTGGGCTATTTGTTCTGGGTCTTTGTCAGGATATGGTAATGGGCTTTGTGTAGTTCCAGGATTATGCAGCAAGCTTCGAGGATTGGAAGGTTTCTCCTAAGAAAAACAAATCAATAAGAGTACACCACAAGTAGAAGTTGTATTGCAACTGTGGTTTTTATTTTTACATTTGTATTCCCCTTTACTCATTGTTTGCTGAACATTATGTAGCTAAAGATAAAAGTAGCTTGAGACTTTGCACTTTCGTTTGGTGTTCAATTAGTTTAGAATAAGTATGTGTAACATGTGCAGAGATTCTCTCAAAAAACTTACCAAAGCACCAGAGACCTCCAAAACTCATGACTGCTACAACTAACAGTTCCCACAGCACCCATGACACATAGCAACACCAGTGCCTCACCTACAAAACCCTTAAGGTGCAACACCCAAACTAAATTTTCTTGTCAATGGAGTTCCATAATGAGGCACACGGATGTCCCACTCACAAGGTTAGATAAGGTGGAAGTCACGGTCAGCTGCTTGTCCTGTGCCAGGATTCATCAGATCACAGATGCGCTCAGGTCTCTCAGCAACAACTACCATTATAAGTCTGCCATAGCTCACGTTGGAGTGAACGACCCGAGATGTACCTCACTAGACTATATGAAGAGACACATGAATGTGTCACAGGTATGTCCCTAGCCTTGCGCAGCATATTACCTTCACCTAGAATGATGCCACAGTATAAACAAAAAAAAAGACAGATTTCAATAACTGAGTTTTTAGTGTCATTCCAAGGGGATACAATTTCTGTCAGCATGGGAAGACACTGTCGACAAACTTTGTTGCGTTGCCAGAGGCAGTTTGCACCTGGCACCACTAGGCTTTTGGCTGCTGGCAAAGGCTCTTGCCTCGCCCATAGTGCCTTTTTTAGGCAAGGTCTTAAAAACAAAATTGCTAAAGTGAAAATCGCCAATCATAACAAAATAACAGTTAAGCTGCTAAATGTTAGCTTACACCAAAAACTGCACACCCTGAAAGCACTCCAGCAATGGAGGATGTAGATGTCTGTGCAGTCACAGAAACCTGGTTCGGGGTTATCAGTGTACCCCTGCCACGCAAGGCTACAATGCTTTCCACACCTTAAGACCATAAAACGAACATGTGAGAACCAAAGGAGGCAGTGTTTCTATCTGTATTAGAGATAAATTCACCTCCCGACTAGTTAAACAAGACAACTCCGTGGAGTTACTCTAAGTTCAGATTACTGTGGGTAAGACCCCCATTCAAGTCAAAGCTAGTTACACATCTCCTTCCATGAATCATGATGTGCATGAGACCTACTTTACTAAACTGGAATCAATCCAAATATTGCCAAACACTCTGGTCATGTGGAATTTTAATTATCCCACCATCAACTGGGAAACCACTCTAGCCCTAACTCACTACTGTCAAAGTTCCTTGACTTTGTTAACTCAAATGCCCTGGAACAAATTGTTCAAACCCCAACAACAGGGACAAACATGCTATAGCTGGTCCTCACTAACATGAGAAACACACTGATGTACCACTACAAGTGTCAGACCCTCAGTTAAATCAGAGCAAAAAATCAGTTGCCTTCAAACTGGCACTAACACCACAACTCACAAAGGGTGAAGTCAGACTAAACAACTTCAAGGCAAACTATATCCTCCTAGGGGAAGGTATAAATGCATTCCAGGCCCCACTCCTTTGATTGTACACTGAAGCCCTGTACAATCACTTGTGTAAGTGTACAATACACGAAGGCGAGGATCCTACAATGGAAAAGCACCCTCCACAGCCTCTACAGGTAAATAACAACTGCCAAATCCTCTAAAGGGCAACAACTTAGCAATCACACCCAAGGATAACATAAGGCCTTTTACAGCTACGTACGAAGCCTAAAAGGTAGTACCCAAGCATGTGCCAAACTACTGGCTAAAAGTATCACTCACACTAATCCCGCAGAGATAGCACACTTTCTGGAGGACAGATTTTGTGAAATTTTTACTCACTTATCCCCTCCAAACTTACCACAGACCTTGATCCCAGTCCCCCCACCCCCACCCTACATATCTGAAGAGCAGGTCATTAAAGCTTTGTCTACTGCAAAGAACACAGCCTCTACCTCCACAAAAGTGGCTTAACAGACCCAAGGAATTATAAACCCCCAAGTCTGACCATCAAGGACCTCAAATACAGACGTGGCAACTTCTAAACCCTGAATCCAATCCAATTCGACTTCATCAAGGGCAGATCCTGCTTGTTAAATCTGGTGGATTTCTTCAAAAATGTGACTAGGACCATTGATTAGGCACAGCATATCTAGACTTGGCTAAGGCCTTCAACACAATCCCACACTCTGGCATTACCGATAAAATTAGCAAACTGAATATAAACCCCCTTGTTGTAAGATGGGTTGCCAACTGGCTCACAAACCGGTCACACAATATTCAAGTGGTTGACTCAACATCAACCAGCAGACCTGTCACCAGCGGGGTGCCTCAAAAGTCCGTGCTGGGACTCCTACTGTTTGGTATATACTTCTCAGAAGTTCAGGCCAAAACTAAGGAGTTGCGGCTGACCATGTCTGCAGAAGACTGCAAACTTGATGCAATTATCGAATCCCCAAATAATGTCAGTATACTTCAGGAGAGTCTTACACACACTAATGACTGCTGTCTTAGGCACAGTCGCAAACTAAATGTAAAGAAATGCATCATCATTCCCTTCAGTAAAAACAAGGTCCCTTCACACTACCAAATTAACAACAATACCCTATGTCCGTATGAAGTGGTAAGGGATCTGGGATCACAAGTGGACTGCGACCTTAATTTTGACCACTGTGTGTTTACTGTAGTAGAAAATTCTTCTACGCAGCACACTTCAGGAAAGGCATCACCTCTACAGCAAAGAAGGTTACAACTTCTCTACAATAGTCACTAATCAAGCCCATAATTCAGTACAACTCCCCTTTTAGCATGTATCACACAAAGCACCTGCGGCAACTGGAGAGACCTCAGAGGTTTCTAACAAAGAAGATGAAGGGACTCCAGCACGTGCCTTACAAAGACCGACTAATGTCCCTGTCACTATACTCAGTATCATACAGACTTCTTAGGGGAGACTTATGCATGGATTAGACAGCAATCTCAGACCAAAACCTGATGAATTTGATGCACATCCATAAATATGGGACTAAGTTATCCGTTCCAGGGACCTAAATATGGTCTGCAACTTGAACAGGATGTGCTGGAAGGACAGATTTGTCTCCCAGTGACTGCCACGTCTTTGTAACAGGCTGCCAATTAATGTAAAGTAGAGCACCTCTATGACACCATTTCAAGAGAAACTGGACAAGTAGATAGGACACCGTGAATTCATAATGGAGATACTGCCCACAATCCTCCTGGACATGGGCAGTCATTACTTAATACAATCATGGGTATTGAATAAAGTATCTATGGCATTACAGTAGGATGAAACAACTAGGCTTGAAATGATATCCGGGTCGATAGCCTAGTAAACAAAAAAAGCACCCATATCGCTAACTACACAAACACACAAACACACAAGCACGCACGCACACACAAACATATTTAGTCATTTCTTGACAGGGTTGGTCCAGCTGGAACAGACCTCTTTATCAGTGGAGACCCGGGGAGAAAAGCTCCACGGTTAATACATACAATTAAATTGATTTAGTACAAAGTTAATACAACATCTCAAGAAAATATATACAACAGCAGGTTTAACATGAATGGCAATTTGACTCTACATATCAGCATTTATTAAGGTAAAGCACAGCGTACAAAAAATGATACAGATTAATAACATGTATTACTGGCTTTGAGTGGGAGATGAGATGGTCGAGTACCAAGAGTGTAGGTTACAGGTGGAGAGGTAAGAAAGATGGCTTGCAGTGACTAAAATTAAGAGTGATTAGGAAGAAGGTAGGGTTTCACAGATGTAGAAGAAAGGTGAGAGACTGGATGGCCTAATGAGATGGATCAGTCGGGGGGGGGGGGGGACAGCACAGACGGTTTATTTTTGCTTAAGTGATTTTTACTGCCGTTCTGAATTGGGGTTTGGGTCCAGTGTGACGTATGTTGAGTGGTAGTTTACTCCAGTTTTCAGCGAGGTGATAGCTATAAAGGTTTCTTCGTATACTGACCTAGGGTTTGTGGATGAAAAGAAGATGTTGGTCAGAGCTCCGTAGTGTTCTTGCTGGAGTGTAGGAGGAGATGACAGATGTGATGCTGGGACAGAAATTGGGCTGGTATAGGATAGAATGAATTATGTGGAGCTGAGAGAGGAGAAGGTTATGGGGGAATTCTAACCAGATCAGTTTTTTGAGTGCTAAACAGTGGTGAGAGGAGTATGGTAGTTCAGCAGAAAATTTTACTACCTTCTTGTAAATAGACAAGTTTAGCAATAAGTGAGGTCTGTAAACTGGTGAGAATTTGAGAGCTGCGGAGAAGGGTTTTTAAATCGGTACGCGTTCGATAGAGCTGTTTTAGCTTTACTTGAGAGTAAGATTTTGTTTTTATAAAGGAGACCAAGTTTTTGGTGGGTTTTCTTAATGTTAATTAGAACATGACCAGCTAAAAATTGACCTGCATCAATGACTCCTAGCAGTTTGGTGTGGCTATACACTGTGATGGGTGTGTTACTGTGGGAAGTGATGGTGAAGGATAGTTTCAGGTGGGACAGTCAAAAAGTAACTTTGGATTTAAGATTAGAAGGTTCTGGTTGAGCCAATTTTCAATGGACACAAAGGAGTCCTGGGTTGTAGTATGGAGCTTGGGAAGGGTATCGGCAATGATGATGACTGTGGAGTCATCTGCATATTGGACTAGAGTGTGGGGTACAGGGAATTTGGGGGAGATAGCAGAGCTCCATCTGACAGATTGGAAGTGGCTGCTGAGGTAACTAGAGAACCAGGTGATGGCGGAGGTGGACAAGTTTAATTGTGAGAGTTTGTGTAAGAGTAGCAGGTGGGAGACTGTGATGAATGCCTTTGAGAGGCTGAGAAAGAGACAGGAGACTAGTTTATTCTGGTCTCTAGCTTGTGAGATGGTGTTAAGGAAGAAGATGAGCAGTAGAGGTTCTATGACCAGGGTGAAAGTCATGTTGGGTGGGGGGGTGAATACATTCTCTTGTGTAAAGGTGTTGTAGGATTTGTGTACATATTTTTCCAAGATCTTAGAGGGGTGATAAAATTGCTATGGGCCTATAGTTGAATAGTTCGGTGGAGTTACCTCCTTTACGGATGGGAAGATTGTAGAAATTTTTCCATATGGCTAGGACTTTTCCTTCTGTAACAGATCGGTTGATGAGAATAGAGATGGTTAGGGATAAGGAGTTGGCAGCTACCTGGAGAAACAGTGGAGGGAGACCATCTACTGAGCAAGAACAAAGCAAGCTTAAGGAGAAGAGATTTTATGTCTCTGGTGGATACAGGTTTTAGGCAGAAAGCTGAGGAGGTGCTAGAAGGAATTGCAGGGATGGTGGGTGGGTTGGAATTAGACCTTGGATGGTTGATAAGTTTACTTATGGAATCTATGAAATAGGAGTTAAAGTTTGTAGCTGTTTGAAGGGAAGTGATAGTGGGGCTTGACTGGGGAGTGGGTGGGTTACCTAGATGGAGGATTTGATTAATTGTATGCCAGAATTTCTTTGGGTTGTGCAGGTGCGTTTCGGGGATGTGAGTAGTAGTTTCTCTTGTCATTGTTAATGGCTTTCTTAATTAGGTTACAAAGTTGTCTATATTGCTAGAGATGAATGAGCAGTTTAGATGTGGTCCAGGGCTTCCAATATTTGTCCCTCTGTGCCAATAGGGAGCAAGTGGAGTGTGCTAGCCAAGGGGATATAGATGTCTTATTCTGATATTGCGTATCGGGGCAAGGGAGTTGAGTATATTAAGGAATGTGTTATTAAATTCTGAGACAGCTTTGTCAAGGGGTAGCTGTTTGAGAAAGGGCTAGTTGATGGCCGAGAGTTGACTAGTTCATTTGGGTCAAAGTTTGTTAGTTTTTGGCATGCTTTGACTTTCTGGGGTTTGAGTATGTGGGCGCTAAAACGGAGTACTTTTGTTGGGCAGTGGTCACAGAGGAAGTTGGGTAGGGTTTCGGGTTAGTGATATTTATGGGGATGTGATACTAGAATCCAGTCATGTAGAGTTGAGTGTGTAGCTGATTTAGTGGTACAGGTAGGTATAGTTACTAAATGGGTGAAACCATGTAGGTTAATACAGATGGAGGGAAATACTATAGCGAGAGGTGGCTAGTTGATGTTGATAGTTCCCATGATTATAGTCTCATTGTGGAGGTCAGAGGAGAGAAATTAAAGAATATTTTCCAGCACTGTGATGCTGTCACCAGGTGGAATGTAGATGGCACCAATGTTAAGTGAGAAGTTCTGCAGGTGAGTCTGGAGGGGAAGGAAACACTACAGGGGTTAGTGTGAGGTTTTCAGTGTACATGATAGCTACACCTCCTCCTTTCTTATTGTGTCGATCTAGTCTTAAGATGCTATAGACAGGGGGGTGTCTTTATCTGGAATGTGGGGTTTTAGCCAAGTCTCGCTAAGAGTTATGATGTCGGGGGAGTGTGGAGAGATCCAAGAATGGAATTCAGCAGTTTTGTTTACTAAGCTTCTCAGGTTGATGGGAGTAAAGGGAGATGTGTTTTGATGGGATATGGGACAGGGGAGTGGTGGGGTTTGTACGATGGTAGACCTGGACCAGGGTTAAATGTGTGTCACCAGCGAGTAGAAAGGAGAGGAGAGTAGGGATTAGTTGAGGCGTAGGGATATAAAGTAGAAAGTATTTGTGTTTACCTTTACATACATATCTATACCAAAAACATGCATGCATGCACACACACATCTATATATATATATATATATATATATATATATATATATATATATATATATATACACATACACATATATAAATATAGGGGTCTACTTCATTTGACTGACACTTCATTTGACTGAAAAGTATTACTGGCAGTCTCCAGAGCACTGTAAGGCAAGTAAATGGAATATGTCCCCTTCCACACTGTAGTGTGACCCTGCAGTTAGAATATATAGTTAGGGGGGTTGTGGGGGCGAAGCCCCCCCCACTTAATTTCATATTATATTGTTTAGTTTTGCTTTAATATTGCTTAGTAAAACAAAAGTAAGTGGGGGGGCTTCACCCCCCCACACACACCCCGTAACTATATATTCCAACTCCAGGGTCGCACTACAGTGGGGAAGGGGACATATTCCATTTACTTGCCTTACAGTGCTCTGGAGACTGCCAATAATACTTGTAAGTCAAATGAAATTTCAGTCATTTGGTCTCAGTCAAATGGTTGTCAGTCAATTGGAAGTTAGGGCAAATGAGGTAGACCCCCGCAAACACATTATCTTAGTTTTTTTTGTTCCAATTTTAAGTTTCGAGAGAGCAAAATATCGATGCTTCAAGTTTGGTATCTCAAAAAAATAAATAAATTATATATATATATATATATATATATATATATATACACACACACATATATATATATATATATATATATATATATATATATATATATATATATGCACACACACACACACACACACACACACACACACACACACACACATACATTATACACACACACACACCTATTTACGTATATTTAATCCACAGCAATTAACATATATTTCTCCACATGTTCTAACTCAAATACTGAGTTAGTGAATGGCATTGTTCTTTCAGTGATTTTGATTAGTACAGTTCCATCGCCTACTGTGATTCTCGTTTGTTTTACCCACAACTGTCTCACATAATTATGGCTGTGCAATTCCCTACTCTTACATGCACTCTAACTTTATCATATGTTCTCCAGATTAATCACACAATTTAATCACCTAGATGGTCAAAAGTAATAAATTTATTATAAAAAAATGTAACTTATAACACTTGTCTGACTATACTAGACTAGACTTCTTTGCTTAGAAAAACAATATGCCAAGTTATTACAACTTAATTACATTCAATGCAAACATCTGTATTAAAGGAACTACCCAAGTACCAAACATTGAAATTTTTTTCTACTCAAGCAATCACTACCCTATACATTCACCCTTGAAACAACTATATTTCTATTCTCCCACTCTTTCCTTGAGGATTACCCTTCTCAAGCCTCGAGTCCTATGACCCAAGGTAAAGATCACAGAGGCATGATGGCTCTCAAAACTGTCTGAACCTCATTTGTAATAAAGAGCCTTACTTACCAGTAACACTTACCTAGTGGCAATGCTTCCTTTGGATGAAACACATAATCTGTTAAAACGACTAGGAAATGTAATCCTGATGGTTGTCAAACAAGTGTAATGTATAATCGTTGAATGAAGGGCAGCTTACAGAAGCAAAGCCATCTAAAATAGCAATACTTTCTCTTCACAACAGTGGTCTTGATACCAAGATTGTTCCATTCACTCCAAAGTACAGCAAGACAACTTGCAGAGGCAATATGGTTCGTCACAATTCCCCACACCATGTCCAATGAGCTATTCCAACGTTTACACTTTAAAAAGTCGATGCCTACGATAGTGGAAACAATCTTGCATCCTTGCTATACAATGTTACAATAACAGCCATCAAACGTTATTTGTAAACATGTGGACAATGTGCACAGGAGCAAACGTCAACTAAGTTTAAGAAGCTTCCGTCCAGCAACTGCTCCAAAGTAATGCAAAATTACTTCAGTAGGTAACAACTTATTTATGCATTCCTGATTAACATGTAAAATGGTGTAATCGACGTTATTCTGCAAAACACCATGCAAGTCTTAAAACGCATAATGGAAACTACCGATCATGTATAAAATTTGAATATTAGCGATATAAGACACAAAGCTTTGCTTATGATCACAATAAAACCAATCCAACGCCTACTGAAGTGTGCAAAGCGCACCGAGGCATCATGTCCTGCTTCTTGGGCACGTCGTGCTAAACATGCTCGGAAAGGTCTCCACCGGCGACACACGTACTTGCACCCAAACCCGTTTCGTTCCTACGAAATAAATCAGTCTCTTTAATAAAGCAAGAACGCCCCCCAGAGTAATACAGTCCCTCAGATAACAACAGCTGTACTACCACATCCAACGTAGCCACAACCCTTGGCAGCCAAAGCAGAACTGTGAACTGGTCATCATTACACAAACACAAGGCACTTCCAGCCTGCGAATCTGCTTCTCAGCAACCCACGACTCGTTTGTGGAACCACGTGGTTGCGCCATTTACCCGCCTTAGACCCAATCAATGGAGGCAGGGCCTGCAAGAACGGGTGAGAAAGGA